>NW_017308516.1:122584-133304 GCF_000935625.1 Nanorana parkeri
CCCCCCATAAGACTCCTAATTGTTGTCTTATAGGCCATTAGCGCCCTGCGGCAGTCTGCAGATTATGGGATTACCGATGGCAGGTGACTGCGGATGGCCAGGTATGAACGTTGCTTCTTATTTACACATCGCTGACAAATGGACACGACGGCCACGATAAGACAAATGAGCATCCCAGACAGGCACACAATGGGACATTTCCAGACAATGGACATCGGGGCGTGTCAGGGCGCCGCGTCATCCCCGGGGAGAAGATGGCCAACGTGGAGAAACCCCGATGGCCGACGAAGATTGAAATAGAAGTTTAGAGGGGGCCTTCCACATTCACGGGTCAGTCCACCTAGAACTCGTATCTCAGTGCTCAGTAGATGGTGGAGAATGAAATCCCCTGACAGTTTCTTCTATCTCTCAGGGACTCAGGAGCTCCCACCATCCCTGTGCTGAGTTCCCGGGTCTGTACACCGGCTGTGCCCATTATGAGGAGCTCCCACCATCCCTGTGCTGAGTTCCCGGGTCTGTACACCCGCTGTGCCCATTATGAGGAGCTCCCACCATCCCTGTGCTGAGTTCCCGGGTCTGTACAAATATACAGGGGTACAGGTAACATACAGGGGTACGGGTAATATACAGGGGTACAGGTACTCCTAGAATGAGATCCTAATAGGTTGGACTTGATGGACAAATGTCTTCATTCAACCTCAAATACTATGTAACTATGTAACTATGTGTATATACGCAATATACAATTTTGCTCTTGCGTTGTGTGTGAATGAGGCCTAAAACTTTATCTCTGTGTGACCTTCAGGGAAGCCGCACAGCCTAATAATGGAATAAAAGATCCTGAACGAAGGCAAACAAAGGGAAACTGAACCTGCAGAAGGTAACGTTTACTTTTCTTTAAATCAGGGCCGGGCACATCCCAAAAAGCCGGCAAGTCAACGCACTTAAGAACCTGAATGTCTTTTGTTCTTGGCAAGAGAAACACGTGACCTCCAATCCCTACGAATCCCTCCATGGACAGGAATGTCCAGCCAGCGACCGATCGGTGACAAAGGTCAGGGAGCCGAAAGAGTGAGACCACCAGCTATTAAAGAGAACCTTCCATGAGAAATGAAAGGTCCGTGAATGCTCTCCACCCACCAAAGTCAAATCGTCTACAAAGCCGTCGCTAACAAGAAGAAGAAAACACCTCGGCCCCCCGGCTTTCCGACGGCTGCTGGAGACCCTTCAGGGATAGCTGGGGGATCGAAATCCAGGAAGAGTGCAACCCAGTCCACGGTAGGGGGGGATTTTCCCGGGATTTTGAGTACTCAACTATTTCCATACAAGTTGACTTTTTTTCTACCACAGTGTTCAGTATGAGAGTTCTCTCATGCGGCTTCTATCTTGGCGCATGCGCACTTCATTGCTTGGCGAGTCGGAAAACTAGGACTGCATCGTATGCATTGAATATCAGTGTACAGCCAGCTATAGCTCAGCCAGCCACTGTATATCGGTCCATGCACGGCCACTCAGCCAGCCACTGTATATCGCTCCATGCATGGCCACTCAGCCAGCCACTGTATATCGCTCCATGCATGACCACTCAGCCAGCCACTGTATATTGGTCCATGCATGGCCACTCAGCCAGCCAGCCACAGTATATCAGTCCATGCATGGCCACTCAGCCAGCCACAGTATATCGGTCCATGCATGACCACTCAGCCAGCCACAGTATATCGGTCCATGCATGACCACTCAGCCAGCCACAGTATATCGGTCCATGCATGGCCACTCAGCCAGCCAGCCACAGTATATCGGTCCATGCACGGCCACTCAGCCAGCCAGCCACAGTATATCGGTCCATGCATGGCCACTCAGCCAGCCACAGTATATCGGTCCATGCATGGCCACTCAGCCAGCCACAGTATATCGGTCCATGCATGACCACTCAGCCAGCCAGCCACTGTATATCAGTCCATACATGGCCACTCAGCCAGCCACGGTATATCGGTCCATGCATGACCACTCAGCCAGCCACGGTATATCGGTCCATGCATGACCACTGCGTATGCTAGCTCATGTATGCCGGCACAAGATCCCATCGCACCCTCGCGGCTCATCTCTGATCTCCTTTATTTCGTTAGTAAGATCAGCGTCAGTGATTCAGAGTCCCAGTCCGTGCAGATAACTGAGTCCTTCCTTATCTGCCTCTGACAATAATTCACCACGGCCTGGTATTATACGTGTTTATATTCGCCATAATGTCTAATCCTGGACTGTATATACTGTAACGAGCTGAACATTCCTCTCGGCCATCAGCGCCCTTTGAACCATATGATATTCCTGATATACAACTTCTAATCGAGCTGACAATGAAGCTTTTCTTCCTGCCCTGCGAGCAAAGCAGAATATTCCTGTACTATGCAAGCCACCTGCTCATCACCCTGCAAATACCAATATATCTGGCTGTCGTGGTAATCCTCTAGCTGCGGGGTAGCCAAACTCCGGCACCCCCAGCTGTGGTGAAACTACAAATCCCATGGTGCATCTCTCTTCGGGGAGTCATGTCTGTGAGAATCATGTCTCATGGGATTTGTAGTTCCACCACAGCTGGAGGGCTGGAGTTTGGCTACCCCTACTCTAAGGCTGGGTTCACACCTAGGCGTATTGTATATGCGCGTTTGTCGCGCGTTTCACATCGCGCGTTTTTACCGCGATTCGCGGTAAAAAAAACGCGCAACAAACGCGCGTTTCCGAGGGCTACTTGGCTAAGCCCAATGGAAACGCGAGACCAAAACGCCCCAAAGAAGTACATGTACTTCTTTGGGTGTAGGCCGTTTTGTATCGCGTTCGGATGGGCGGAAATACGGCAAGGTGTGAACCAGACCCATTGAATACAATGGGATTTAGATGTTTGAGCGTTTTGTAGAGCGTTCGTCGAGCGTTGAACGCGCTACAAAATGTTCAGGTGTGAACCAGGCCTTAGAGCTTCAATGCTTTCAGTCTATGACCCAAAAGAAGTGTCCAGATGAGTGCTGGTCTTTCCTGTGACCTTTCTAATCTCTATACTTGCACTGGGTCAGCAAATTAGTATGGAAGCCGGCGGATTAACGTGACAGCCAGGCAAGTAGGACATTTAGCAGACCGTGCACTTCTTCTCATTTCACCCAAAGGCGAATGGAAAATGAAGTCAATTCAGAAACAAAGTGAAATGGCCCTCAAATCGTACGGAGCAGCCATAGAAACTCAGCCAGGTTAAGGTGGAGCTGCAGCTGAGACATTACAGATTTTTATTCTATACTAATGCTATGCGTGTGCTGGGAGATTTCCCTTCACTTCCTGTCCTGGAGATGCAACAGGAAATGAGGAAGAAAAGTCTAGCGGATATCCCAACTTTGCTATTCGATACTGGCCCAGGTGTCCTTATCAGGAGATTCCCCCCTCACCTCTTCTTCTCGGGACAATTGTCCAATTTTGTTTTTTTTTCCACTCACTTATATGGGCCTGGTACAATTCAGGCCAACTGAATGGGACACTGACTCTGACTGTGTTACTGCCGCCGTTGTCTTGGACACCTCCAGGGATAGACAGCTATTTCCCCTCCTGTCATTCTTTAGGACCTTGGTTCTCAACTGGTGGGTCGCGACCCTGTGTTCAGGGGGTCGCTTCGTGCCTTCCACTTTTCTAGGTGAGAGGGTTCCTCTGCCTCCCCCTAGCGCAGCGCTGTCAGTTCTTGCGCTGAGTAGCCATTCAGAATATGCTGCCCGGCGCCGAGTGTCAGCTTGAGGTGGGATGGGGGTATGGCAGCGAGGGAGCTCCATCCATACGTGCCTTGCTTACTACTCTCTCACGTGTCCTGTAGAGGTGCCTGGACCGGAGTGACATCACATTCTGGCTCCCGACACCTATACAGGGCACACAGGGGAGCTGTACAAGCAATGCACATATGGATGGAGCTCCGTCACAGCGCAGCAGCCCACACTGGACCCCAGGATGAGGATCCGCTCCTGTTCTCGTAAGGTAGGGGGACTGGGTGGATCTTAAAAAAAAAAAATTAAAAACTCTTTGGAGTGTGTATGTGTGTGTGTGAGGTTGTGTCTATGGTTGTGTATGTATGTCAGCGTTTTTGAGGGCCCTTTCACACGAGTATAGTGCGCTAATCGCATAGCGTTAACGCACTGTACCACGCAATCGCAATTACCATACATCCTGGTGTGGGAGGTGCGTTGCTTTGCCATTCATTTGAATGGTACCCCAAACGCACCGCCCACCCACACATCGTACGCCCGCGCCAGAACGCACCCTAATGCCGTGTGTTCCATTGCAGTGCGACTCGGGTCGCGACTTAATGACCGAAGACAAATGAGGGTCTTGAGGTTGCACAGGTTGAGAACCCCTGATTTAGGAAATATCTGGCTGTCTGCGGGCACCTTAAACATTCTGGGCTGTCCATTAATTTTTGGCTAGCGTCAGTAAAAAAAAAAAAAAACCCAATGTTTGAGATGTCACCCGGCCTCCAAATGTCTCTTTGGGATCATTCCCTTTCCCCTGACAAATAATCTTTAGGTAATTATATTCGGCAATACAAAGTCAGGAACCTGCTCGACCCAAGGAGCTCACACCCAGCCTCAGCACTTCAGCGGTGACAACAGAGATGCCCCGGGTCGGACCTCTCACCTCATTTCCTTCCTCGAGCCTTACAGAAACCGGAGTGTGAATGTAGGAAAGAGAAATGACTTCTGAAAATCATTAGCCAGAGTAAGGTAATGGGGCCCCACTCCGCCCAATGAGGGGACGATTAAATGACTAAATAAATCATTAAAGAGAAGCACAGGTACACCTTAAATGTACATTCAGATAAAGTGGAAGCCTTCACTTACCTTCACTTAAAGGAGAACTATGGGGTCAGGGCTTTTCCCCATAGTTCTCCTAAGGGTAACAGGAGGACACAAACTAGCGTCCTCCCGTCACCCTAAGCTCAGTATATAGGGAGCTACAGCTCCCTATATACTGAGACGCCGCAGCTGAAACGGATCCCGACAATTATGTCTGCGTGACTGACAGCTGGCTCTGCCTATCTAGAGGCTGTACCCGCCTCCTCCACGTCCGTTCCGCCAGTCAGCGCTGGAGGATCGGAGCGGGGAGGGGGGAATCCAGTCCCTCCCCTGTTACGGCTCTCTGCCGTGACAGGATGGAGAGGTGAGCGAACGCCGGTATGTGTTCGCTCACTTCCCGATCTACTGAGCCGACCTGTGACAGTCTCATCGTCACAGGTCGGCTATAACTATAAGGATGAGTGAAAATCACTCACCTCATAGTTCTCCTTTAACCCCCCTGCCCCCACCACCACCTGACAGTAGATAAGCAGAGATGTTCCAAAAGTCAAAGCCTGCCTTCAAAATCCCACTGGCTTCCATTATGATCTGCGTCACATACAGTAGGTGCAGCCAACCTCCGAAACCCTTTGAGCAACAGAAGGCCTTCAAGGGCAGCCAAAGAAAGCCAATCAATGCAATGGTACCTTGGTGAATTGGTGAGGATTCTGAGCTGGACACATCTAGAGGTCAATATGAGGCCACGTTCACATTGAGCGATTTATCGCGCGATTTTTGCAGCGATATCGCTCATATTTCTGCGCGATATCGCTCTATGTAGCTTCACCAATACATTTCAATGGAGCTGTTCACATCTCGTCGCTCAATATCGCTCAATATCGCTTGTAGCTCGTTGCCGGTAGCTTGTCGCTCCTACATGACCCTTCGCGATTTTGAGCGATATTGCTCCTGATTGCATACAGCCCAATAGGAAGAAGTCGCGCGATGTCGCTCAATATCGCTCGTCGCGCAATATCGCTCAAAGTCGCGTGATTTTCTAGTCGCTCAGTGTGAATGGGGCCTCAGAGGGACAAGTGTAGGCTTTCTCCACAGGAAAATCTCTATAAGGCCTCATTCACACTGAGCGACATGAAAATCGCGCGATTTTGAGCGATATTGCGCGACGAGCGATATTGAGCAACATCGCGCAACTTTTTCCTATTGGGCTGTATGCAATCAGGAGCAAAATCGCTCGAAATCGCTCTAAAAAAGGGTCATGTAGGAGCGACAAGCTACCAGCGACGAGCTACAAGCGATATTGAGCGATATTGAGCGACGAGATGTGAACAGCTCCATTGAAATGGATTGGAGAAGCTACATAGAGCGATATCGCTGCAAAAATGGCTCAGTGTGGCCTAAGAGGATCTGAATTCAAAACATTTTAAGCTTTGGATGGAGTAGTCAATGGATAGGACCCCATCTGTGTCTTCACTGGGATGGATTCACCCACTCAGGTTTTCCTGGTGACTGTTGTCACCTTGACACAAATAGTGATGAGAAACCCAAAACTGTACAAAATGAAGACATTATGCAAAATAAAAAGCTCACAATTCCACATTAGAATGCATTTTGGTGATACTTTGCCCAAAGTTCATCACGCTCTTGTTAATGACTAATACTCAGAGAGAAAAAAAAGAACATTCGGTCTCATGCCTTACCTGTTTGAACTGCTCCTCGTACGTCCACTCGTGATGTCCCGATTGTCCATTAGGAGATAAGCTGTGTGATTGGGAACTGGTATTTGGTAACTGTGATTGGTTGACCCTGGACAGTCCCTTGGTAGGTGAGCCAGGGGGTACATTTGAGTTCATCTCCATATGTTCCTCCTCTTCTTCCCCTTCCTCGTCATCCATGTCGTCATCATCAAAGTCTACATCTTAATCTACTGAGCCGACCTGTGACAGTCTCATCGTCACAGGTCGGCTATAACTATAAGGATGAGTGAAAATCACTCACCTCATAGTTCTCCTTTAACCCCCCTGCCCCCACCACCACCTGACAGTAGATAAGCAGAGATGTTCCAAAAGTCAAAGCCTGCCTTCAAAATCCCACTGGCTTCCATTATGATCTGCGTCACATACAGTAGGTGCAGCCAACCTCCGAAACCCTTTGAGCAACAGAAGGCCTTCAAGGGCAGCCAAAGAAAGCCAATCAATGCAATGGTACCTTGGTGAATTGGTGAGGATTCTGAGCTGGACACATCTAGAGGTCAATATGAGGCCACGTTCACATTGAGCGATTTATCGCGCGATTTTTGCAGCGATATCGCTCATATTTCTGCGCGATATCGCTCTATGTAGCTTCACCAATACATTTCAATGGAGCTGTTCACATCTCGTCGCTCAATATCGCTCAATATCGCTTGTAGCTCGTTGCCGGTAGCTTGTCGCTCCTACATGACCCTTCGCGATTTTGAGCGATATTGCTCCTGATTGCATACAGCCCAATAGGAAGAAGTCGCGCGATGTCGCTCAATATCGCTCGTCGCGCAATATCGCTCAAAGTCGCGTGATTTTCTAGTCGCTCAGTGTGAATGGGGCCTCAGAGGGACAAGTGTAGGCTTTCTCCACAGGAAAATCTCTATAAGGCCTCATTCACACTGAGCGACATGAAAATCGCGCGATTTTGAGCGATATTGCGCGACGAGCGATATTGAGCAACATCGCGCAACTTTTTCCTATTGGGCTGTATGCAATCAGGAGCAAAATCGCTCGAAATCGCTCTAAAAAAGGGTCATGTAGGAGCGACAAGCTACCAGCGACGAGCTACAAGCGATATTGAGCGATATTGAGCGACGAGATGTGAACAGCTCCATTGAAATGGATTGGAGAAGCTACATAGAGCGATATCGCAATGTCTGCGTGACTGACAGCTGGCTCTGCCTATCTAGAGGCTGTACCCGCCTCCTCCACGTCCGTTCCGCCAGTCAGCGCTGGAGGATCGGAGCGGGGAGGGGGGAATCCAGTCCCTCCCCTGTTACGGCTCTCTGCCGTGACAGGATGGAGAGGTGAGCGAACGCCGGTATGTGTTCGCTCACTTCCCGATCTACTGAGCCGACCTGTGACAGTCTCATCGTCACAGGTCGGCTATAACTATAAGGATGAGTGAAAATCACTCACCTCATAGTTCTCCTTTAACCCCCCTGCCCCCACCACCACCTGACAGTAGATAAGCAGAGATGTTCCAAAAGTCAAAGCCTGCCTTCAAAATCCCACTGGCTTCCATTATGATCTGCGTCACATACAGTAGGTGCAGCCAACCTCCGAAACCCTTTGAGCAACAGAAGGCCTTCAAGGGCAGCCAAAGAAAGCCAATCAATGCAATGGTACCTTGGTGAATTGGTGAGGATTCTGAGCTGGACACATCTAGAGGTCAATATGAGGCCACGTTCACATTGAGCGATTTATCGCGCGATTTTTGCAGCGATATCGCTCATATTTCTGCGCGATATCGCTCTATGTAGCTTCACCAATACATTTCAATGGAGCTGTTCACATCTCGTCGCTCAATATCGCTCAATATCGCTTGTAGCTCGTTGCCGGTAGCTTGTCGCTCCTACATGACCCTTCGCGATTTTGAGCGATATTGCTCCTGATTGCATACAGCCCAATAGGAAGAAGTCGCGCGATGTCGCTCAATATCGCTCGTCGCGCAATATCGCTCAAAGTCGCGTGATTTTCTAGTCGCTCAGTGTGAATGGGGCCTCAGAGGGACAAGTGTAGGCTTTCTCCACAGGAAAATCTCTATAAGGCCTCATTCACACTGAGCGACATGAAAATCGCGCGATTTTGAGCGATATTGCGCGACGAGCGATATTGAGCAACATCGCGCAACTTTTTCCTATTGGGCTGTATGCAATCAGGAGCAAAATCGCTCGAAATCGCTCTAAAAAAGGGTCATGTAGGAGCGACAAGCTACCAGCGACGAGCTACAAGCGATATTGAGCGATATTGAGCGACGAGATGTGAACAGCTCCATTGAAATGGATTGGAGAAGCTACATAGAGCGATATCGCTGCAAAAATGGCTCAGTGTGGCCTAAGAGGATCTGAATTCAAAACATTTTAAGCTTTGGATGGAGTAGTCAATGGATAGGACCCCATCTGTGTCTTCACTGGGATGGATTCACCCACTCAGGTTTTCCTGGTGACTGTTGTCACCTTGACACAAATAGTGATGAGAAACCCAAAACTGTACAAAATGAAGACATTATGCAAAATAAAAAGCTCACAATTCCACATTAGAATGCATTTTGGTGATACTTTGCCCAAAGTTCATCACGCTCTTGTTAATGACTAATACTCAGAGAGAAAAAAAAGAACATTCGGTCTCATGCCTTACCTGTTTGAACTGCTCCTCGTACGTCCACTCGTGATGTCCCGATTGTCCATTAGGAGATAAGCTGTGTGATTGGGAACTGGTATTTGGTAACTGTGATTGGTTGACCCTGGACAGTCCCTTGGTAGGTGAGCCAGGGGGTACATTTGAGTTCATCTCCATATGTTCCTCCTCTTCTTCCCCTTCCTCGTCATCCATGTCGTCATCATCAAAGTCTACATCTTCCCCTTCACTTTTGTGCTTAGAATCTTCATCCTCTGATTTCTGGACTGGGGTGCGTGGAAAGATCAGAGAAGTCCGGTTCTGGGATAAGGTTGAGCTGGATGATGTGGTAGTGGGGGTTGAATTGGTGGTGTTGGAGATCGAGGGGGTGGTCACCGCCGCGGCGGCTGCCGCTCTTACAGCGGCTTGGTAATGGCGTATAGCCAACGCTTGTTGCTGAATGCGTGACTCCACCAGACAGCGCAGTTCTCTGTCCTTTTCCTGGCGCAATTTTTCCTCCATGGCCAACCGAGCAGCCTGTTGGCGCTGCAAGTTCTCCATGACGGCTTCAAGCCTCATTCCGCCACCTGTGGAGAGCGTCTGAGGGGGCTGGGTGGGACGGGAAACGGAAAAAGGGGAGACATGATGGGAAGAAGTAGCGACAAGGAGAGATGGGAGAGAGGTAGAGGCCGGGAATGCTGCTTGCTGGAAGGAGTGGATACAAATAGAAAGAAAAAATAGTTGAAGGAAAAAGAGGAGAATAAAAAGGAGAGGAAAGAGAAAGGGAGAAGGGAAGGTGAGGAAACAAGAGGGGTGGCGAAGAAAGAGGGGGGAGAGGAGACAGAAAGGGTGGGGAGGAGAGGAGAGAAAGTAAAATGGAGAGGAGGCATAGTGGGGGGAGAGACGAGAGAAGAAAAATAGGTGAGTGGAGAATCACAGAGAAGAATGGTGAAGGAGAAGAGGAGGCAGGAAAAGTGAGAAAAGGAGAAGAAGATGAGATAGAAGGGTTGGGGAGAAGAGAGGGAACGAAGGAAAGAAGGAAGAAAGAGAGTAGACACACCAACAGGTGAGGACAAGAAAGCATAGAAGAAAGAGATGAGATAGGGAGTGGGGGAGGAGAGGAAAGAGGGGAGATGAGGTGACAGTAGGGATGGGAAAGCAAGAAAGTAGAGGGGAGGAGAAGTCAGGAGGATAGAAGAGGAGAGAAGAGGTATGGGGAGAAGAGGAGACAGGGCGTGAAAAGAAGAAGAGGCAGGAGGTGAGGGGTGAAGCAGGAGAAGACAAGGAGGAGAAGAGATAGGAGGAGTGGGGGAGAGAGGAGGCAGAAGTAGTAGGGAGGAGAAGGGACAGGAGGGGTGGTGAGTAGGGGAGACAGGTGGGTGGAGAGCAGAGAAGAGGAGGTAGGGATAGGGGGAGGAGAGGAGACAGGAGGGGTGAGGAGAAGAGGGGAGAGAGGAGGAGGGGAGGAGAGGAGACAGGAGGGGGGAGGAGAAGAGGGGAGAGAGGAGGAGGGGAGGAGAGAGGAGGAGGGGAGGAGAGAGGAGG
>NW_017308516.1:135272-135857 GCF_000935625.1 Nanorana parkeri
ACAGAAGGAGATTGTTGATCATTTTGCAGCATTTGTTATTAAAGTTAAAAGATCCAAATAATCGAAAACGCTACAAGAAAAATCCTCAGAACCGTCATTGGACAGCGGCCCCGAGGCCACGCCCACCATTGTTTTATATCATTCGATATCAGATTGGGATCATGGAGGAGATGGCGCGCCGCGTGCGTGACGCATGTAATAAAGGAGAATTTTCCCGGATAATCTTTATTATAGATTTATAGAAGAAGTCTCGTCGCCGTCCGCGGAGTATCTCATCACTCACCAATCAATCAGCACATTCGTCTCTTCACCTTTCCTTCATTCTCTGGTGGCTTCTCTCATCGTACATTGAAGTGATTTATTATTATGGATGTCAGCCGACCTCCGATCAACCAGAGCCGTGCCCTATAGCAGTGCCGGTCAACTCTCTTTATATAGGGGTCCTCAAGTGTGGTCCCTGACCAGGGCCGGCCTTAGGGGTGTGCGAGCCGTGCGGCCGTCACAGCTCGTCCTGTGGGCGGCTTCTCTCCCCCTCACCGCTGGCCATCCGATATGACAGCGCTCCCTCGTCCGCCCCGCGCAGGA
>NW_017308516.1:135969-138224 GCF_000935625.1 Nanorana parkeri
GGACCCCTAATATTTCCCCGAAGCCCCCCCCAACAGTAAAAAAAAATAATAATAATAAAAAAATTAAACAATATGAAAAAAATAATAAAAAAAAGTGAAAACTGCCCCCCCCTCCCCACATATTATTAGACAAGTGCGAAGACTAAAAATTCATTTCAGATGAAATGAACGAAAACTAAAAAAAGTTTTCATTTGTTTCATCAAAAAAACCATATTTACTGTATATGCTATTTTGGATTCAGCCATTGGCGTGTTCTGGAGGCAGGGCGCATGTCGTCATATAACACCGCACGTGTTGGGCGCCGCCATCTTGGTGTATATCTAGGTATACACCAAGATGGTGGGGCCAATATCTGCGTGTGAGGTCACCTGACACCACGCATGCATGGCGTCATGTAACGTCATGCTCCCTGCCTCCAAGATGGTGGCACGCATTCACAGAACACGCTGGTGGCCAACATGGCCGCCGCACATTCTCAAACAAATTATTATTATGCGTCTGAATACATTTCTCGTATATTCGGACATATAGCAATTCATTAATTTACATGTAGCCCGGGTTTTGTGTTCTGTTTTTTAATTTTTACTTTTCTAGATGCACTTACTTGAAAAAAGGGATCGGCATGACATCCTGACACTTTTTTTTTATAGACTCTATTGTAGTTTGACATTTATTGTTTGCCTTCTGTTGTTTTATTTGATAAGAATACTTCTATTGTGCCGACAAGTTTAATACCTTTGAATAAAAGTTTTATTTTTATCACACTTTTTAATATGTTTCTTTGCGGCTTAACAAAATAGGAGTCTTTAAATGGTGCTGATATTGGGAAAAATGGGTGTGGTTACGGGGGTGTGGTCACTGAGGGGCGCTGTAAAGCTTTCTCGCACAGGGCGCCTAAAGGCCTAAGGCCGGCCCTGCCACTGACATCACCAAGGGGCCGCACATATTCAGTGGATGTAATGCTATAGAAAAATGACAGAGACTGCAGACATGCTACAGAAGATGGTCAGAGACTGCAGACATAGTACAGGAGATGACATGGTGCAGGTGATGGTCAGAGACTGAAGACATAGTGAAGGAGATGGTCAGAGAATGCAGACATAGTACAGGTGATGGCCAGAGACTGCAGACATGATACAGAAGATGGTCAGAGACTGCAGACATGGTAATGGAGATGACATGGTGCAGGTGATGGTCAGAGATGAAGACATAGTAAAGGAGATGGTCAGAGACTGCAGACATGATACAGAAGATGGTCAGAGACTGTAGACATAGTACAGGAAATAGTCAGAGACTGCAGACATGGTACAGGAGATGGCCAGAGACCTGAGACATGGTACAGATGGTCAGAGACTCCAGACATGGTGCAGGTGATAGTCAGAGACTGAAGACATAGTAAAGGAGATGGTCAGAGACTGCAGACTCAGGGATGGTGGGAGCCCCTCATAATGGACACAGCGGGTGTACAGACCCGGGAACTCAGCACAGGGATGGTGGGAGCCTCTCATAATGGGCACAGCGGGTGTACAGACCCGGGAACTCAGCACAGGGATGGTGGGAGCCCCTCATAATGGGCACAGCGGGTGTACAGACCCGGGAACTCAGCACAGGGGTGGGGGACCCCCTCATAATGGGCACAGCGGGTGTACAGACCCGGGAACTCAGTACAGGGATGGTGGGAGCCCCTCATAATGGGCACAGCGGGTGTACAGACCCGGGAACTCAGCACAGGGATGGTGGGAGCTCCTCATAATGGGCACAGCGGGTGTACAGACCCGGGAGCTCAACACAGGGATGGTGGGGGCCCCTCATAATGGGCACAGCGGGTGTACAGACCCGGGAACTCAGTACAGGGATGGTGGGAGCCCCTCATAATGGGCACAGCGGGTGTACAGACCCGGGAACTCAGCACAGGGATGGTGGGAGCTCCTCATAATGGGCACAGCGGGTGTACAGACCCGGGAACTCAGCACAGGGATGGCGGGAGCCCCTCATAATGGGCACAGCGGGTGTACAGACCCGGGAACTCAGCACAGGGATGGTGGGAGCCTCTCATAATGGGCACAGCGGGTGTACAGACCCGGGAACTCAGTACAGGGATGGTGGGGGCCCCTCATAATGGGCACAGAAGCCATCATGGGATTGAACTCGTCTGGGTGGACTGATCCTTCAAGTTGCTCCAGTCACGGTCATCCTCCAGAAGTCTCGGAGATATAACAGTATTCATCGGTCCTCAGCAGACAGATGGACGGCA
>NW_017308516.1:138301-141272 GCF_000935625.1 Nanorana parkeri
AATACAGCGCACACTTCCAGCTCTGCCGCTCATTCATCACAATAAGAATCTTCTCATCGATCGGGAAATTAGGATGTAAAATGAAAAGCTCGGACAGATGGAATTATTCCCGTGATTTATACGGAGGAAACGTCTCATTTTCTCTGCAGCGTAATCAGCAAATTGAATGATCTGCTGGCGTCAAGGTGGAGCCGTCCTTTCCTCTCACTGACTATTGAACAGATCGCTCCGTTCTCGGGGAATCTATAGCGTGACGCGCAGCACTTCCTGAACGACCGCCGATGTCTTCTCATTCTAATCCGATGACAATATGTTATCATGGCGACTTTATGGGGGTCGGGATCGTCTTTCTGGGGGTCGTCCTTCTCGTTCCTTCCAGACGTGAAATTCTGATAACAGTCTCTATGGAAGCTCACAGACCGAGCTGGCCGCACATGTGCCAATCTGATTGTACAATTCAGATTGGGCCCCACATGTGCCAATCACATAAATTCCAATCAACTTACTAAAAACGATATAATAGGAGGACCGAGCTACACAATTCATTCCATTTCCAGTGAGGTCATCCGGGAACCACAGTCATCGCCACATCTAAGGTGGTTGTAGTATTACAGCTGCTGACAGACAGGAACTAGTGACTGGGGCAGAGACTGAGGTGCTCTCTGTACAGCGCTGCGGTATATGTCAGAGCTATATACATGTATAATAGTAGTGTGTGACTGTATGTACAGCACTGCGGTATATGTCAGAGATATACACAGAGCAAACAATGTATCTAAAATTCAATGAAAGATTTTAATCTTTTGGATTCTTTTTCACAAACTCTGGAAGATCTTTCAAAGATCACAATTAAGTTTTAGTCACATATAAAAACCAACGCACACTGATACACAGACACACACATATACACTGATACACGTGCACAAACACACACTGATACACACACACACACTGATATACACACACACACACACTGATATACACACACACACACACTGATATACACACACACACATTGATACACACACACTGATATACATGTAAACTGATACACACACACACACACACACACACACACACACACATTGATACACACACACTGATATACATGTAAACTGATACACACACACACACACACACACACACACACACATTGATACACACACACTGATACACACACACACTGATATACATATAGACTGATACACACACACATATACACACACACACACACTGATACACACACACTGATATACATATAGACTGATACACACACTGATCTACACACAGATACACACACTGATATACACACACTGATATACACACACTGGCACAGAAACCGCTACAGAGGCGCAGCTCCCCAGATATTGCACATTTTGTCTTATCAGAAGTAAACGGAGATAGCGGCGCTCGCAGTGGCGGTCATCGACCAAACCCGCCGGCCAAGTGACCAGCGGCCTCTCATGAAGCGCCACACATGGACTTCTAGGAGTTGGAGCCGAGTCCTCCTCCACACACAGTGTCACATTGTGTACATTTCTGGGTCGGATGATTGTACACATAAATGTAACAAAGTGTCACACTGAACATCATTATTCATGCGAATCTTTTATTTATAAACAATGGCGGATGTTCTGGATCCTGACGGACGGCTTTAGTATTATATTTGTACTCACACATTAACCTCCCTGGACACGCACACAGCGCTACTGACTCTTGCTGGCTGAACCAGCTCGCTGTAAAAATAGTTCAGATCAGTGATATCGGACGGGTCTGGCGGGGGAAGGGTTCATAAAAAGCTGAGCAGAGTTAAGTTAAATCGGAATTATTTGTCATATGACGAGTGAAGTATTCCCAGAAAGGGTCGCGATGCGAATTCGCCAAGCTCCTCTGTTTACTAACAACACATAAAGTTTGTATTGCTCTGTTTTTATGTACATAGTGTCACTGAAAATATATGTGTGTGTACATATGTGATAGAGACACACGGACACGTATGTGCATGTGCTGAAACCAATGTAACAAGAGTGAGTCTAACCTCCTTATAAATCGGATATATTGTTACTATTGCTTGTATTATATAGCTCTGACATATACCACAGCGCTGTACAGAGAACACTGAGTCAGCCACATCAGTCTCTGTACAGAGGAGCTTACACTCTAATGCCCCCTCCCCCACAGTCGCATCAGTCTCTGTACAGAGGAGCTTACACTCTAATGTCCCCCCACAGTCGCATCAGTCTCTGTACAGAGGAGCTTACACTCTAATGTCCCCTCCCCCACAGTCTCTGCACTACAATCTACTAATATAAATCTGACCTTTATTATAAAGTGCCAACAAACTACAACACAAAACTTCTCTCCGATAGATAAAATGATGATTATTACTTTATATCCCGGCACAGGAGTGCGGACACGCAGGGGCTGAAGCACACAAACGCATGACACAATAGGATCAAGAACTGTGTTCGGAAGAGCTTACAATCTAAACTGATACAAAGGGTAACGTAGTATTTTTAACCTCGCACCCACAAGGAGTACACGGGGGCGAGGGGGGGGTGTGCAACAATAACAATGTAACGCGACTGGGAACGTGCATAGGGAACCCTGTACCGAGGAACTGACAATCTAACATCGGTTTTTTTATTGTAGCACCAACAAGGAGGGTAGAGGGGGGTGTAACAACGACAATGTAACACGCATAGATCCCGGCATGGGAACCTTGTACAAAGGAACTGACAATCTAATCCCGTACGAAAGGTAACGCCGTTAAGGAGGGTAGAGGGGGGTGTAACAACGACAATGTAACACGCATAGATCCCGGCATGGGATCCCTGTACAGAGGAACTGACAATCTACACGGAGCAGGTAGAGGAGGCGATGTCAGCAGTACACACAGCACAGCAACAACCACCCGGAACATAGAAATGCTCTTATAACACAACAAATAATAATAACAGAATATCTGGGA
>NW_017308516.1:141285-147079 GCF_000935625.1 Nanorana parkeri
GCAGAGTCCCCCCCCCAGCAGACTTACCATAGCAGACTTGCTGGCCAGGCTGGTGTTATCAGCCATGCTGCCTGTGGGCTCTCCTCCCTCTGCTCTGTACAGCGGTGAATCAGCTCCTATTAAATAATTCACCCAATTCACAGAGACAAATCTCCAGCCTGTAATCCTTGCAGAGGGTTCCTCTCCCCGGCTTCACATCAGCTCCATATGAGGGGCTCCCACCATCCCTGTGCTGAGTTCCCGGGTCTGTACACCTGCTGTGCAAACTATCCAATCACCTGCAGCATGTTAGGGAATGTGTATGGGCCACTTATAAAAGTTGGAGAAAGATTTGCTCTCCTTTTGACATTCTTTTCCCCGTTACACCATTATCGTCACTGGCATTGTCCCGCGTTCGCGGTGTTACGGCGCCAGGACGCTGTGATGAACGGTACAAAAATGGTAAAAGGTGTTCAGATTAATGGACCGGAAGAGAAGATTGTAAGGCGGCAGAACAGGACAATGTCGCCCCCCGGAGGACAAATCCGGAAAATCTGGAATTACAAAGTAAGAGTCGAAATTTCTGGATGTAGAACCAAAACGGACGACATTTCGTCTTCTCTGTGCGCAGAAACAAAAATAAAATGCTGTTTTTATCTTTTTTCATCATCTAAGTCCTGCTGATCCCCTCCGGCTCCGTACGCCACTTCCTGTCTGCATGCGCTACACATAGAGCCAAAAATCCGAACCTCCGACGCGGAAACAAGGCTGAGTGACCCAACCGTGCAGAAAAACACAGCAAGTGGGGTGCAGGAAAATGGCGGCAGGTGCTCTGGACTGATCAGTGACAGTGTGAAATATTTGGCTGTAGCAGGAGGCAGTTTGTTCGGGGGAAGGGCTGGAGAGCGGTACAATGATGAGTGTCTGCACCAACTGTGAAGCACGGTGGAGGATCCCTAGAGGGGAGTCACCCCAAATTTTGATTGGATAAAGATTTCTCTTCTCTTCATTTATTTATAAAAATAAACTATTATCACTTCTATTTCTGAAACATTCTCACCTTACAGCATGACAGCAAACCTGCCGAAAATGTCTGCGCGGTGCTGTATGTTGCAGGTTCTGCCCTTTGCCTATCCCTTGGTCTGGCTATGATTCCAGCGATGGCTGCATGCCATTTCTCAGGGCGGGTTTCCTGATGGTGACAACAGTGGACTATGTCTGTGTGTTGAAACGGCCACTTGTAGTCACTATCAGGAGCCAATGTGACAGGGTGACAACGCAGTGGTACAATTAGGATACAGGGACAGAGCATTGTCACTCTATAACAGGAAGTGCCTGAACAAGGACAGAGCGCTGTCACTCTATATGTGGTCAGTCTTAGTGTTTGAAGAGATACATTGTATCCAACATTTAACATTGTCTCTCTGACAGTAGAAATAGGTCCGGGGCGGGGGAGGGGTTTCTCTTAAAGGGGCTTAGTCGTAGCGTTATTCCCGCCGGCAGCCTCATATTCTGTTATATCCTGCTACCAATCTGTAATCTGAGCGCCGTCTCCTCCGATCAATCCTCTCCTGCCACTCACACGGCTCAGACCAGGATAACGATTTGTGTCCCCGATGGAGAGTGACGGCCGGCACTTGGAGAAAAGTCACATTACGGGGAAAACGCATCTGAGACTGTACAACATGACCGGTGACCCTTCCGATGAGACGGTACAACATGTCCGGTAGCCCCTCCTATGAGGCGGTACAACATGACCGGTGACCCTTCCGATGAGACGGTACAACATGACCGGTGACCCTTCCGATGAGACGGTACAACATGACCGGTGACCCTTCCGATGAGACGGTACAACATGACCGGTGACCCTTCCGATGAGACGGTACAACATGACCGGTGACCCTTCCGATGAGACGGTACAACATGACCGGTGACCCTTCCGATGAGACGGTACAACATGACCGGTGACCCTTCCGATGAGACGGTACAACATGACCGGTGACCCTTCCGATGAGACGGTACAACATGACCGGTGACCCTTCCGATGAGACGGTACAACATGACCGGTGACCCTTCCGATGAGACGGTACAACATGACCGGTGACCCTTCCGATGAGACGGTACAACATGACCGGTGACCCTTCCGATGAGACGGTACAACATGACCGGTGACCCTTCCGATGAGACGGTACAACATGACCGGTGACCCTTCCGATGAGACGGTACAACATGACCGGTGACCCTTCCGATGAGACGGTACAACATGACCGGTGACCCTTCCGATGAGACGGTACAACATGACCGGTGACCCTTCCGATGAGACGGTACAACATGACCGGTGACCCTTCCGATGAGACGGTACAACATGACCGGTGACCCTTCCGATGAGACGGTACAACATGACCGGTGACCCTTCCGATGAGACGGTACAACATGACCGGTGACCCTTCCGATGAGACGGTACAACATGACCGGTGACCCTTCCGATGAGACGGTACAACATGACCGGTGACCCTTCCGATGAGACGGTACAACATGACCGGTGACCCTTCCGATGAGACGGTACAACATGACCGGTGACCCTTCCGATGAGACGGTACAACATGACCGGTGACCCTTCCGATGAGACGGTACAACATGACCGGTGACCCTTCCGATGAGACGGTACAACATGACCGGTGACCCTTCCGATGAGACGGTACAACATGACCGGTGACCCTTCCGATGAGACGGTACAACATGACCGGTGACCCTTCCGATGAGACGGTACAACATGACCGGTGACCCTTCCGATGAGACGGTACAACATGACCGGTGACCCTTCCGATGAGACGGTACAACATGACCGGTGACCCTTCCGATGAGACGGTACAACATGACCGGTGACCCTTCCGATGAGACGGTACAACATGACCGGTGACCCTTCCGATGAGACGGTACAACATGACCGGTGACCCTTCCGATGAGACGGTACAACATGACCGGTGACCCTTCCGATGAGACGGTACAACATGACCGGTGACCCTTCCGATGAGACGGTACAACATGACCGGTGACCCTTCCGATGAGACGGTACAACATGACCGGTGACCCTTCCGATGAGACGGTACAACATGACCGGTGACCCTTCCGATGAGACGGTACAACATGACCGGTGACCCTTCCGATGAGACGGTACAACATGACCGGTGACCCTTCCGATGAGACGGTACAACATGACCGGTGACCCTTCCGATGAGACGGTACAACATGACCGGTGACCCTTCCGATGAGACGGTACAACATGACCGGTGACCCTTCCGATGAGACGGTACAACATGACCGGTGACCCTTCCGA
Source organism: Nanorana parkeri (assembly GCF_000935625.1). Lineage (NCBI taxonomy): Eukaryota > Metazoa > Chordata > Amphibia > Anura > Dicroglossidae > Nanorana > Nanorana parkeri. The sequence goes on from NW_017308516.1 coordinate 144,602, forward strand.
TGAGACGGTACAACATGACCGGTGACCCTTCCGATGAGACGGTACAACATGACCGGTGACCCTTCCGATGAGACGGTACAACATGACCGGTGACCCTTCCGATGAGACGGTACAACATGACCGGTGACCCTTCCGATGAGACGGTACAACATGACCGGTGACCCTTCCGATGAGACGGTACAACATGACCGGTGACCCTTCCGATGAGACGGTACAACATGACCGGTGACCCTTCCGATGAGACGGTACAACATGACCGGTGACCCTTCCGATGAGACGGTACAACATGACCGGTGACCCTTCCGATGAGACGGTACAACATGACCGGTGACCCTTCCGATGAGACGGTACAACATGACCGGTGACCCTTCCGATGAGACGGTACAACATGACCGGTGACCCTTCCGATGAGACGGTACAACATGACCGGTGACCCTTCCGATGAGACGGTACAACATGACCGGTGACCCTTCCGATGAGACGGTACAACATGACCGGTGACCCTTCCGATGAGACGGTACAACATGACCGGTGACCCTTCCGATGAGACGGTACAACATGACCGGTGACCCTTCCGATGAGACGGTACAACATGACCGGTGACCCTTCCGATGAGACGGTACAACATGACCGGTGACCCTTCCGATGAGACGGTACAACATGACCGGTGACCCTTCCGATGAGACGGTACAACATGACCGGTGACCCTTCCGATGAGACGGTACAACATGACCGGTGACCCTTCCGATGAGACGGTACAACATGACCGGTGACCCTTCCGATGAGACGGTACAACATGACCGGTGACCCTTCCGATGAGACGGTACAACATGACCGGTGACCCTTCCGATGAGACGGTACAACATGACCGGTGACCCTTCCGATGAGACGGTACAACATGACCGGTGACCCTTCCGATGAGACGGTACAACATGACCGGTGACCCTTCCGATGAGACGGTACAACATGACCGGTGACCCTTCCGATGAGACGGTACAACATGACCGGTGACCCTTCCGATGAGACGGTACAACATGACCGGTGACCCTTCCGATGAGACGGTACAACATGACCGGTGACCCTTCCGATGAGACGGTACAACATGACCGGTGACCCTTCCGATGAGACGGTACAACATGACCGGTGACCCTTCCGATGAGACGGTACAACATGACCGGTGACCCTTCCGATGAGACGGTACAACATGACCGGTGACCCTTCCGATGAGACGGTACAACATGACCGGTGACCCTTCCGATGAGACGGTACAACATGACCGGTGACCCTTCCGATGAGACGGTACAACATGACCGGTGACCCTTCCGATGAGACGGTACAACATGACCGGTGACCCTTCCGATGAGACGGTACAACATGACCGGTGACCCCTCCGATGAGACGGTACAACATGACCGGTGACCCCTCCCATGAGACGGTACAATATGACCGGTGACCCCTTCGATGAGACTGTACAATATGACCGGTGACCCCTTCGATGAGACGGCACAACATGACCGGTGACCCTTCCGATGAGACGGTACAACATGGCCGGTGACCCTTCCGATGAGACGGTACAATATGACCGGTGCCTTGATGGAACAAATCCCATGATGCATCTGGTGACCCTTCCGATTAGACGGTACAACATGAACGGTGACCCCTCCGATGAGACGGTACAATATGACCGGTGACCCTTCCGATGAGACGGTACAACATGGCCGGTGACCCTTCCGATGAGACGGTACAATATGACCGGTGACCCCTTCGATGAGACGGTACAATATGATCGGTGACCCCTTCGATGAGACGGCACAACATGACCGGTGACCCTTCCGATGAGACGGTACATGACCGGTGACCCCTCCGATGAGACGGTACAATATGACCGGTGACCCCTCCGATGAGACGGTACAACATGACCGGTGACCCCTCCGATGAGACGGTGGGGTGCAGCTCCAGGTGTCTGAAGTATGACGCCACAACCCAAACAAGCAGCTCCAGGTTGGGGGCTGCAGAAGGATCCCGGGCGGGGGAGGAGTGCCGCTGTCCGGAGTGCCGCCCGCCACTGACATCTGTCTTTTTATGGTTTCTCAGCCGTTTCATCTCTTTATCTCCAGCAGTGCCGACACCCCGCCGGCCAGACAGACAGACAGGACCCTGCAGGCCCAGGAGCGCCCATTCATCATCAGACCTTTTATTACCCCTCCAGAGGTGAGCCCTCCCGGGGAGGAAAGAGTTAAAGAGCATCTAAAAAAACTTTAGATTTTTCAAAAAGTTAAAAAGAAAAACCGAGACCGGGAACAATATAGCCGCGCAATTCTCAAAGCGCCATTTCCGTGTTAGCCGGTGAAAACAAAACCCCCCTCGGCCTGAAAAACGTCCTAAAAACTAGAAATGTGTGAAAAATGACCCGACGCCAACGAATCCCACTCTCCTCTGCTGATACCTTGTCAGGCGGATGGGGGTTGTAGTTCTACG
>NW_017308516.1:147251-147768 GCF_000935625.1 Nanorana parkeri
GGTCATCGGAAGCCCGCCCCTCAGGGGGCGTGGCTTGCGATCATCGCAAGTACGATCTGCCTATGCAAGATGGGCAGATCGTACGTTTTTTTAAGTACCTTACAACCATCGCAAGACAAAAGTCTTGCGATGGTTGTAAGGTGTGTGCCCAGCCTTATATTGTAAAGCGCTGCGCACACTGTTCGGCTATATAAATCCTGTATAATAATAATAATAACTCAATCAGTGAACTGATTACTGATTGAGTTGTATATTTATACATTTTTGTGGATATTTGTATTTGGTAGGATTATCACCGTATAGTGCCACTGGAGTATTTATCATTTTTCACGGTGGTTCTCACTTTGACAGCATTGCAGCATACACTTGGTGATAAGGAGAAGTGTTAAAAATCCAAAGTGAGGTTAGAAAGATAAAAAAAAAGAACTAGCGACAATTAATTATTAATTAAACTATCATTAATATTATTACTATAAGTGTTTTTTATTATTATTGTGTTTTATTATTACCATTATTA
>NW_017308516.1:147800-154519 GCF_000935625.1 Nanorana parkeri
CGAGCGGACGGATCGTCAATAGACTCCAATGTATTTATCAATATATTTATAGGGCCCAAGCTCCGGCAGAGGACACGGGGGTCACCGGGTGGAGTCTGAGGGCCCCCTGAGTGCTGGGAAAACATGCAGTGATAGAGACATAGGAGCTGCCCCCCTGACTGTCATACCCATCCTATGGCTTCACCATGCAAAGAGCCACCGGCCACAACAAGCACACGGAGATCTGGACTTTCATGCTGCTTCCGGTTCAGAGACTTTCGTGACATTCCCTATTTTACTCCCAGTGATGTCATCACGGGGTCCCTGTGCTTCTCTATGCAATACAGGCAGATGGGAGGGGCCAGCAGGGTGCTGTACATAGCTTCCTGAATCCATCGCAGCACCCGGCCTCAGTACTTCTCTCAAGAGCCCTCAGCCCTGATGTAAGCAGTGGGCCGCCTCTTGGGAGGAGTTATGCAAATATCAAAATGCCTTGATGGGTGGGCGTCAGTCCTGAAGAGTGGGCGTTCCTATTTGATTGCAGACCACCCACAGGTAACGCCCACATGTGATGCTGAGCCTCCACCGTTGAAAGAACTGAAATCCAATGGCTGATATGGGCGGGGCTAGGGACAGTCAGGCTGGGGAGGAAAGCGCTAGATCAGGGGTAGCCAAACTCCGTCCCTCCAGCTGTGGTGAAACTACAAATCCCATGATGCATCTCTCTCCGGAAGTCATGTCTAAGGCTGTGAGAGTCTTGCAATGCCTCATGGGATTTGTAGTTCCACCACAGCTGGAGGGCGGAGTTTGGCTACCCCTGCGCTAGATGATGCTGGGGCCAGGAAATGAGGCGGGCTCTATCTGACTCGCTGCCGCTTCTAATGCACAACGGGAGTGTTTTCTTGTTTTGAATGCATAAAAATGAGAAGAAATGAACGATCGCTCTGCGCGTTGGCGCGTTATGCTCTCCTACAGCGCGGCCAATTTTGATAACCAACGGCATCAACTACTACGAATGGATTCGGCGACGTGCAGGAAGCCGCGCAGGTGTGAACAGACCCGGTCTCAGCCCAGTACGTGGCGGCGAGAAGCAGCCACAGCGATGAGTGAGCGATTATTAGCGATGCCGATCGTATCAGAAAAACAAACAGAAATGGGGAAAGATCAATAAATGGATCGGAATGAGGCTCTGCAACACTTATAATGGAGTCCGGGGACATCTAGTGGTGGAAGAGAAGATTGCAGCGGAGCCACGAACACAGCCATACATCGCACAGCACCGATCACCATCATCAGATACACCGGAAGGGGACTCATCAAAGCTGGAGCGGACCAAATCTGCCGCAGTTGCCCACGGCAACCAATCAGCTTCTCTGTCTCATTTTCAAATCTTGCCTGAGCTGAGTGGTTGCCATGCTCCAGCTTTGATAAATTCCCTTCACTGTATCCAACACGAGTGTCAGTTTCAGTTTTCGTTGCTTCGATTGTATGAATCTAATGTATCAATAATTATTATCCCTGTTACTGAGCAAACCTATGACCTATTTATTATTGTAATTATTATTTGCAATTATTTAAAGTAGGGATGCACCGATACCGATACTAGTATCGGTATCGGTGCCAATACCGAGTATTTGGGTGAGTACTCGTACTCGCCCCAAATGCTCCGATACCTACCGTGTTTCCCCGAAAATAAGACAGTGTCTTATTTTTTTTTTTGCACGAAAAGGTCTTACTCTCGGGGAAACGCGGTAGCACGAGTACTTCCTGTATCAGGAAGCCGGGCAGCCGCGTCATTACACGCTGCCCGGTTTCCTGATTGGCCAGGAAACGGCTCCATGCTCTCTCGTCACTTGTGATGAGAGAGCATGGAGCCGACTTCCCGGCCAATCAGAAAGCCGGGTAGCGTGCAATGACGCGCTGCCCGGTTTCCCGATTGGTCAGGAAGCTAGCAAATCCGGAAGCCGGGCACCGTGTAATGACGCAGCGCCCGGCATTCTGATTGGCCGGGAAGCCGGCGTCATGCTCCCTCGTCATATCACGAATCATAATATTAGGTAAGTGACCTTAAAGCATTAGTTTGTATTGCTTTAGAAAAAATGTGACCTGTCCCTTTAAGAAAAAGTATCGGTAATTGGTATCGGCGAGTACTTGATCAAAAGTATCGGTACTCGCACTCGGTCTTAAAAAAGTGGTATCGGTGCATCCCTAATTGAAAGTATATATAACGTATTGAATGAAACAACATAACGTGAGGGTCGGTTCCGGCTTTCATTGCTTTCGATTGTGTAAATCTAATCTATCAATATTATTATCTGTATATTATTATTGGAGTTGTTTTACAATACCGTAACCCGGGGCTCAAAATTCCAAGTCCTGAGCAACTAGCCAGTCCTTAAAAGTTACTCGCCACCAGTCGCCCCACCTAACCCTTACCCTGCCCCCGGACTTAACTCCGCCAGGCCAGCGGTGTGACGCAGAGTACAAAGATCAGTAACAACGCACAGTACAGAGGTCAGTGGTGCAATGCAGAATACAGAGGCCAGCTTTGTGACGCGCAGTGCAGAGGTCAGTAATGTGACGCGCAGTACAGGGGTCAGGGTGTGACGCACAGTGCAGAGGTCAGGGTGTGACGCACAGTGCAGAGGTCAGGGTGTGACGCACAGTGCAGGGGTCAGGGTGTGACGCACAGTACAGAGGTCAGGGTGTGACGCACAGTGCAGAAGTCAGGGTGTGACGCACAGTGCAGAAGTCAGGGTGTGACGCATAGTGCAGGGGTCAGGGTGTGACGCACAGTGCAGGGGTCAGGGTGTGACGCACAGTGCAGAGGTCAGGGTGTGACGCACAGTACATAAGTCAGGGTGTGACACACAGTCCAGAAGTCAGGGTGTGACGCACAGTCCAGAAGTCAGGGTGTGACGCACAGTTCAGAGGTCAGCAATGTGACGCACAGTGCAGAGGTCAGGGTGTGACGCACAGTCCAGAAGTCAGGGTGTGACGCACAGTGCAGGGGTCAGGGTGTGACGCACAGTAGAGGTCAGGGTGTGACGCACAGTGCAGAGGTCAGGGTGTGACACACAGTAGAGGTCAGGGTGTGACGCACAGTGCAGAGGTCAGGGTGTGACGCATAGTGCAGGGGTCAGGGTGTGACGCACAGTACAGAAGTCAGGGTGTGACGCACAGTACAGAAGTCAGGGTGTGACGCACAGTACAGAGGTCAGGGTGTGACGCACAGTACAGAGGTCAGGGTGTGACGCACAGTACAGAGGTCAGGGTGTGACGCACAGTACAGAGGTCAGTGTGTGACGCACAGTGCAGAGGTCAGTGTGTGACGCACAGTACAGATGTCAGGGTGTGACGCACAGTACATAAGTCAGGGTGTGACGCACAGTGCAGAGGTCAGGGTGTGACGCACAGTGCAGAGGTCAGGGTGTGACGCACAGTACAGAGGTCAGTGTGTGACACACAGTGCAGAGGTCAGGGTGTGACGCACAGTGCAGGGGTCAGTACACAGTAGAGGGGTCAGCCGTCAGCATGTAACGCAGTGCAGAGGTCACAAAGAAAGTGCAGGGACTTACAGTTGCTTTGACTTCTCCTGGTGATGGTGGGGGAGCAGCGAGGTTGCCTGCACGTCCAGCCGGCTCCAGGTGCTCTCTCTCCCGCGCAGCAGAAGCCGGCAGTCTTCCTCTCCCACCAATGGCAGCTGAGGTGGGCGGAGGAAAGTGCTGTGGCCGCCAAGGAGCCCAATCGAAGAGGGCACAGACGATGGCAGTGGAGCTTCTTGTTCTCTTCTCCCCGCCGTCGCAGTCTTACAGTCAGAGGAGTCTTAAAGAGCCCGCCCCCTCCCAGTCCACAGCTTTCGGACGTTATTAATCTGAGTTGCCCCACTCAGTTTGCCCGTCGCTTGCGGCCATATTGAGTGGGGCAATAAGATTATTAACGTGCTGGATTAGTCTGACCCAGGGGCGCACTGGGCCTGGAAACAGGGTGGCAATTGCCCCCCAAGACACTCTGATACCTTTGCAAACGCCCCCCACCGCCGTTGTAAGCATTTAATCTCTCCCCTCTCGGTCGCTCTGCTGCTGCAGCAGCCGAGAAAGAGAAGAGAGAACAGAAGCGAGCGATCGCCGCCGCGGCGGTAGTTTACCATCCCTGGTCCCGCCGGCGGCGCACCCCCTCGCAGTAAACAAAGCTAGCAGGGTCTTGTCCTGTATTAAGAAGGGGATGTATTGCAGGGACGAGTCTATAATTGGGCCTCTATAGATCGTTGGTTCGGCCACATCTGGAGTACGCGGTCCAGTTTTGGTCGCCGGTACTGAGAAGGGATGTCCTTGAACTGGAGAGAGTCCAGCGGAGGGCAACCAAACTAATTAGGGGAATGGAGGACCAGAGCTATGAGACAAGGGGGAGGGGCTGGAGGACCAGAGCTATGAGACAAGGAGGAGGGGGAGGGGCTGGAGGACCAGAGCTATGAGACGAGGCTTCTGACCTTAAACATGTTTACGCTGGAATTAAGGAGATTAAGGGGGGATATGATTTTCATGTACAAGATGTTCAATGGTGACAGCAACATTGGCAACAAACTGTTTGAGATTAACTCCGTTACAAAAACTAGAGGCCGCCACCTAAAGTTGGTGGAGAAAAAATTCCAGCACAAGGGGCGAAGGGGGTTCTTCACAGTAAGAGCGGTTAGGGTCTGGAACTCACTGCCACCGGCCGTCATCTCAGCCAAGAGTGTAGATTTGTTCAAGAAACGTTTGGACAATTTCTTGAGGGACCGTAATATCCGGGGATACCAGAATCCCTAAGAATGGGATGATGCGTGGACCTATATGGGTTGGACTTGATGGATGTATGTCTTTATTCAACCCCAAATACTATGTAACTATGTCACTCGCCAATTGCCAGGGGGCGAGTGAAAATTTTGAGGTTCTGCCATAACCTACATATAATATCACTATTATTATTCTTATCATTGCATCACTATTATCTGTATATTATTATCGGCATTATTATACCCCGACCTATATATAATATTGCTATTATTGATTATTTCATGTATATCTAAAGCCAAAACTATTTTTTTGGTTTTGGATATAAGAACATAACATGAGGGTCGGTTTCGGTTTTCATTGCACTGATTGTATAAAGCTAATGTATCAATATTATTATACCTGTTATTAGGGATGCACCGATACCGCTTTTTCAGTATCGAGTACCGATATTTTTTGTTTCACCGATACCTAATACCGATACCGGAGGTCCCAATAAAGGAGAACTATGATGTGAGTGCTTTTCACTCCTCCTCATAGTTCTAGCCGACCTGTGACAATGAGACTGTCACAGGTCGGCTCAGTAGATCGGGAGGTGAGGGAACACATACCGGCGTTCGCTCACCTCTCGATCCTGTCACGGCAGAGAGCCGTGACAGGGGAGGGGCTGGATTCCCCGCTCCGATCCTCCAGCGCTGACTGGCAGAACGGACGGGGGAGATGGCGGGTACAGCTGGCTCTGCCTCTAGATAGGCGGAGCCAGCTGTCACTCACGCAGCGGGGCGGATCCAGACATAATTGTCGGGATCCGTTTCGGCGTCTCAGTATACCGCGAGCTGTAGCTCCCTATACACTGAGCTTAGGGTGACGGGAGGACGCTAGTTTGTGTCCTCCCGTTACCCTTAGGAGAACTATGGGGAAAAGCCCCGACCCCATAGTTCTCCTTTAAGGAAACCAGGCGGTGTGTAATATCTCGCCACCCGGCTTCCCGATTAGCAGGGAAGCCGTCTCCATGCTCCCTCGTCACCAGGTGACAGGGAAGCATGGAGCCGGCTTTCTAGCCAATCAGCAAGCCGGGCGCTGTGTAATGACTTGCTGCTCTGCTTCCTGGTACCGGACGTTCAGGCATCGGAGCATTTGGCCGAGTATGAGTACTTGCCATCGGCACCGATACCAGTATCATTATCGGTCCATCCCTATTGTTATTATTATCTATTATTTATTGTATATTTAAAGCCAAAACTCATTTTCTTGTTTTGGATAAGACAACATAACATTTTTAGATTGTAAGCCCTCAGGGGCGGGGCCCTCCTCACCATCTTGTCTTGAATTGTATTGTGACTGTAATGTCTTCCTTATATTGTACAGCGCTGCGCAAACTGTTGGCGCTCTATAAATCCTGTATAATAATAGTAATAATAATGAGGGTCGGTTTTGGTTTTCATGGCTTTGGCTGTATCAATGGAATGTATCAATGTTATTCTCCCTGTTATTGTATAATACCCCGAGCTGTGTGTGTGATTGTTATACGGGATTTATATGCACTTGTAATGAACAAGCATCACCTGCTGAACAAGACAATAAGATCATGGTCTCGGTACAAAGGTAAAGCCCATCTCGGGGTAACCCAATAAAACTACCCTTACAGTGGATCCCTGCTTTACATTGTACAGTGGAACCCCGAGACCCTTCTGTTTTTACTATGGGTGAACCCCAAGACCTGGCTTTTCATAGTATGGGTGAACCCCAAGACCCTGCTTTTCATAGTAAGGGGAGCCCCCGAGACCCTGCTTTTCATAGTATAGGTGAACCCTGAGACCCGGCTTTTCATAGTATGGGGGAACCCCAAGACCCTGCTTTTCATAGTATGGGGGAACCCCAAGACCCTGCTTTTCATAGTAAGGGGAGCCCCCGAGACCCTGCTTTTCATAGTATGGGTGAACACCACGATCCTGCTTTTCATCGTAT
>NW_017308516.1:154906-156089 GCF_000935625.1 Nanorana parkeri
AGACCCTGCTTTTCATAGTATGGGTGAACCCCAAGATCCTGCTTTTCATAGTATGGGGGAACCCCAAGACCCTGCTTTTCATAGTATGGGTGAACCCCAAGATCCTGCTTTTCATAGTATGGGGGAACCCCAAGATCCTGCTTTTCATAGTATGGGTGAACCCCAAGATCCTGCTTTTCATAGTACGGGGAGCCCCCGAGACCCTGCTTTACATTGTACGGGGGAACCCCAAGACCCTGCTTTTCATAGTATTGGGAACCCCCGAGACCCTGCTTTTTATAGTATGGGGGAACCCCAAGATCCTGCTTTTCATAGTATGGGGAACCCCTGAGACCCTGTTTTTCCTAGTATGGGAGCCCCCCGAGTTTTTCCTAGTATGGGGGAACCCCGAGATCCTGCTTTTCATAGTATGGGGGAACCCCGAGACCCTGTTTTTCCTAGTATGGGGAACCCGAGACCCTGCTTTTCATAGTATGGGGAACCCCCGAGACCCTGCTTTTCATAGTATGGGGGAACCCCGAGACCCTGTTTTTCCTAGTATGGGGAACCCGAGACCCTGCTTTTCATAGTATGGGGGAACCCCAAGACCCTGCTTTTCATAGTATGGGGAACCCGAGACCCTGCTTTTCATAGTATGGGGAACCCCCGAGACCCTGCTTTTTATAGTATGGGGGAACCCCGAGACCCTGTTTTTCCTAGTATGGGGAACCCGAGACCCTGCTTTTCATAGTATGGGTGAACCCCAAGACCCTGCTTTTTATAGTATGGGTGAACCCCAAGACCCTGCTTTTTATAGTATGGGTGAACCCCAAGACCCTGCTTTTCATAGTATGAGTGAACCCCAATATCCTGCTTTTTATAGTATGGGGGAACCCCAAGACCCTGCTTTTCATAGTATGGGGAACCCGAGACCCTGCTTTTCATAGTATGGGGAACCCCCGAGACCCTGCTTTTTATAGTATGGGGGAACCCCGAGACCCTGTTTTTCATAGTATGGGGAACCCGAGACCCTGCTTTTCATAGTATGGGTGAACCCCAAGACCCTGCTTTTTATAGTATGGGTGAACCCCAAGACCCTGCTTTTTATAGTATGGGTGAACCCCAAGACCCTGCTTTTCATAGTATGAGTGAACCCCAATATCCTGCTTTTTATAGTATGGGGGAACCCCAAGACCCTGCTTTT
>NW_017308516.1:156117-159155 GCF_000935625.1 Nanorana parkeri
CCTCATAGTTCTAGCCGACCTGTGACAATGAGACTGTCACAGGTCGGCTCAGTAGATCGGGAGGTGAGGGAACACATACCGGCGTTCGCTCACCTCTCGATCCTGTCACGGCAGAGAGCCGTGACAGGGGAGGGGCTGGATTCCCCGCTCCGATCCTCCAGCGCTGACTGGCAGAACGGACGGGGGAGATGGCGGGTACAGCTGGCTCTGCCTCTAGATAGGCGGAGCCAGCTGTCACTCACGCAGCGGGGCGGATCCAGACATAATTGTCGGGATCCGTTTCGGCGTCTCAGTATACCGCGAGCTGTAGCTCCCTATACACTGAGCTTAGGGTGACGGGAGGACGCTAGTTTGTGTCCTCCCGTTACCCTTAGGAGAACTATGGGGAAAAGCCCCGACCCCATAGTTCTCCTTTAAGGAAACCAGGCGGTGTGTAATATCTCGCCACCCGGCTTCCCGATTAGCAGGGAAGCCGTCTCCATGCTCCCTCGTCACCAGGTGACAGGGAAGCATGGAGCCGGCTTTCTAGCCAATCAGCAAGCCGGGCGCTGTGTAATGACTTGCTGCTCTGCTTCCTGGTACCGGACGTTCAGGCATCGGAGCATTTGGCCGAGTATGAGTACTTGCCATCGGCACCGATACCAGTATCATTATCGGTCCATCCCTATTGTTATTATTATCTATTATTTATTGTATATTTAAAGCCAAAACTCATTTTCTTGTTTTGGATAAGACAACATAACATTTTTAGATTGTAAGCCCTCAGGGGCGGGGCCCTCCTCACCATCTTGTCTTGAATTGTATTGTGACTGTAATGTCTTCCTTATATTGTACAGCGCTGCGCAAACTGTTGGCGCTCTATAAATCCTGTATAATAATAGTAATAATAATGAGGGTCGGTTTTGGTTTTCATGGCTTTGGCTGTATCAATGGAATGTATCAATGTTATTCTCCCTGTTATTGTATAATACCCCGAGCTGTGTGTGTGATTGTTATACGGGATTTATATGCACTTGTAATGAACAAGCATCACCTGCTGAACAAGACAATAAGATCATGGTCTCGGTACAAAGGTAAAGCCCATCTCGGGGTAACCCAATAAAACTACCCTTACAGTGGATCCCTGCTTTACATTGTACAGTGGAACCCCGAGACCCTTCTGTTTTTACTATGGGTGAACCCCAAGACCTGGCTTTTCATAGTATGGGTGAACCCCAAGACCCTGCTTTTCATAGTATGGGTGAACCCCAAGACCCTGCTTTTCATAGTAAGGGGAGCCCCCGAGACCCTGCTTTTCATAGTATAGGTGAACCCTGAGACCCGGCTTTTCATAGTATGGGGGAACCCCAAGACCCTGCTTTTCATAGTATGGGGGAACCCCAAGACCCTGCTTTTCATAGTAAGGGGAGCCCCCGAGACCCGGCTTTTCATAGTATGGGTGAACCCCAAGATCCTGCTTTTCATAGTATGGGGGAACCCCAAGACCCTGCTTTTCATAGTATGGGGGAAGCCCGAGACCCTGATATTCATAGTATGGGGGAACCCCAAGATCCTGCTTTTCATAGTATGGGTGAACCCCAAGATCCTGCTTTTCATAGTACGGGGAGCCCCCGAGACCCTGCTTTACATTGTACGGGGGAACCCCAAGACCCTGCTTTTCATAGTATTGGGAACCCCCGAGACCCTGCTTTTTATAGTATGGGGGAACCCCAAGATCCTGCTTTTCATAGTATGGGGAACCCCTGAGACCCTGTTTTTCCTAGTATGGGGGAACCCCGAGATCCTGCTTTTCATAGTATGGGGGAACCCCGAGACCCTGTTTTTCCTAGTATGGGGAACCCGAGACCCTGCTTTTCATAGTATGGGGAACCCCCGAGACCCTGCTTTTCATAGTATGGGGGAACCCCGAGACCCTGTTTTTCCTAGTATGGGGAACCCGAGACCCTGCTTTTCATAGTATGGGGGAACCCCAAGACCCTGCTTTTTATAGTATGGGTGAACCCCAAGACCCTGCTTTTTATAGTATGGGTGAACCCCAAGACCCTGCTTTTCATAGTATGAGTGAACCCCAATATCCTGCTTTTTATAGTATGGGTGAACCCCAAGACCCTGCTTTTTATAGTATGGGTGAACCCAAAAATCCTGCTTTTTTAGTATGGGTGAACCCAGAGACCCTTCTTTTCATTGTATGAAGGAACCCCGAGACCCTGCTTTTCATAGTATGGGTGAACCCCAAGATCCTGCTTTTTATCGTATGGGTGAACCCCAAGATCCTGCTTTTTATCGTATGGGTGAACCCCAAGATCCTGCTTTTTATAGTATGGGGGAACCCCAAGATCCTGCTTTTTATAGTATGGATGAACCCCAAGATCCTGCTTTTTATAGTATGGGGGGACCCCAAGACCCTGCTTTTCATAGTATGGGGGACCCCGAGACTCTGCTTTTCATAGTATGGGGGGACCCCGAGACCCTGCTTTTCATAGTATGGGGGGACCCCGAGACCCGGCTTTTCATAGTATAAGGGGACCCCGATACCCTGCTTTTCATAGTATGGGGGGACCCCGAGACCCTGCTTTTCATAGTATGGGGGGACCCCGATACCCTGCTTTTCATAGTATGGGGGGACCCCGAGACCCTGCTTTTCAAAGTATGGGTGAACCCTGCAGCTCCCCACTGCTTCTTCTCCCCTTCACTCTCTGGAAGCGTTGACATCATCACGCCGACATTCCACCAGCAGGAGCAGAGAAGAAAGTGGGGGGTGCTGACCCGGGGGAAAGTGGGGAAAGTAAAAGTGCTTTACTCCGACCCCTGGAGCAGATAATCCTTGCAGCCTGGGGGTAGCCTCAATGTTGGGGTAGCCTCAATGTTGGAGTAGCCTCAATGTTGGGGTAGCCTCAATGTTAGGGTAGCCTCAATGTTAGGGTAGCCTCAATGTTGGGGTAGCCTCAATGTTGGGGTAGCCTCAATGTTGGAGTAGCCTCAATGTTAGGGTAGCCTCAATGTTAGGGTAGCCTCAATGTTAGGGTAGCCTCAATGTT
>NW_017308516.1:159239-162164 GCF_000935625.1 Nanorana parkeri
TTCCAAAATACATATTCCTCATAAGCCTCTGAAAATGAAAGCTTTGCCAAAAGGGAGGCCGGACATACCAAGAGGACCTGCAATGCGCCCACAGGATTTCCAGTGTCCATCTTTCCCGGGAGGCAGAGGTGAGGCACGTGGAAGCCCCCGAAGCAGGAGGAAGGGAGGGGTGACGTTGAATGGGCACGTATGCAGACATTTCATAAAAGGTGCGCTTTAAGAAAATTGCCCCCCTTTGCCTTCCCCACTGACTCCGCCCCTTCGCCAAAATGACAACATGCCAACAGAAATCACCCGCTGTTGGCTATATATCATAAAAGCGTTGAATCTGGCTCATCCCCGGCGTAGGCGGGCGGGGGCCCCGGGAGCTGCTAGAGACGCTCGTTATGTATTTAGAAAAACATGATAAAAAGCCGATAATCTGCCGAGAGTTTCCCCTCTCTCCGCGGTGCCGCGACGCTGACACGAAACTATTGACACCCTGCCCAGAAAAACATGTAAAGATCGCTTGCGCTAATGTTATTTAGCAGTAATATTTCCGTAATAAAAGAAATCAATAAGGCCGAGAAAATAAAGCCGTCCCGGATCGGATTCTCTAATTCTAATGGAATACTTATTTACTTCCAGCGGTTTGTTCATTGGATTTTCATTACGCGAGTCTCGCAGTAAGTGGAGCTATCGACGCGCGCTGCTGACATCAGCTGTGTTTGTGTAGACACAAATTACTCGGATTCCGTCCCGGCTCCCCGTGTTAAATGACTGGAGCCGCGCGGCGGGGCGCGCGTTGGCTGCTGCGGTGTCGGTAATGACGCTCGCGGCCGGCTATAAATCCCCCCCGATCATTTTCAGGCCGGTGCATTAGACGCGAAAGCCGATGTATATTCATGACAGGGGAGACGCGCGCTTTCATCGGATCCTCCCACGAGATCTGGAATCAGCGATACAGAGAGAGCAACCGACAACTGCCCCTCCGATAAAGGAAAACGGGGGCCACAGGGGGGTAAATTGCCCTCATGTGCAACGCTGCGATGTCAACCATCAGAACGGGAAAGGAACTTCAAACTGTGACCACAAGGCTGGAAGAGCGCAATTGTCTACAACGCCTTTGTGTGATGTAGTAATAACAGGTCCCTCCAATGGGAACCCCGAAACTCTATCATTAGGAGGGGGGAGTCCACATTCTTTGGCCATATAAGTAGATGTAATACATTACACAACAATTCAGAATACCACCAGCTAGAGAGGACTACAAATCCCAGCAATACATTATACAGCAATTCAGAATACCACCAGCTAGAGAGGACTACAAATCCCAGCAATACATTATACAGCAATTCAGAATACCACCAGCTAGAGAGGACTACAAATCCCAGCAATTCATTGTACAGCAATTCAGAATAATATGAAGCTAGATACTCTGTGTTGCTCACCAGGGCTGTGTGCAGGGTCTCACCAGGGCTGTGTGCATGGTCTCACCAGGGCTGAGCAGGGTCTCACCAGGGCTGTGTGCATGGTCTCACCAGGGCTGTGTGCGGTCTCATACTTTTGGCCATATGCGTAGATGTGATGGTCAAGTATTATTGATTGCACCAATTGTATGCTGCAATGCTGTCAAAATGGGAACCACCGTGAAAAATGATAAATACTACAGTGGCACTATACGGTGATAATCCTACCAAATACAAATATCCACAAAAATGTATAAATATACAACTCAATCAGTAATCAGTTCACTGATTGAGTTATTATTATTATACAGGATTTATATAGCCGAATAGAGTGCGCAGCGCTTTACAATATAAGGAAGACATTACAATCACAATACAATTCAAGACAAGATGGTAAGGAGGGCCCCGCCCCTGAGGACTTACAATCTAAAAGAGGAGGGGCCAGTGATACATGAGGAGGGAGCTGTGTGGGGATGAATTGTCTGAGAATGTGAATGGTTGAGTGGTTAGGTTGAGGTGGGATCGGCTTCTCTGAAGAGATGAGTCTTAAGGGAACGCCTAAAGGCAGTCAGAGTGGGAGAAAGACGGACAGGTTGGGGTAGAGAGTTCCAGAAGGTGGGAGAGACTCTAGAGAAGTCCTGGAGGCGAGCATGGGAATAGTTGACGACGGAGCTGGAAAGTAGAGCTGCAGCTAACGATTATTTTCAAAATCGATTAGTTAGCCGATTATTAGGTTCGGTTAATCGGATAAACAATAAAATAAAGTTTAAAAAATGGCTCCGATAGGACTACTAGTTTGTATTGAGGTTGTAGTCCATCACAGGAGCAAGCTTGGAGCGGTGGAAGTAAAAAAGAAAAAAGATAGTGTGGTGTGCAATATAGTGAAACGGAAAGTGTAAAATTATACAGCAATGAATGCAGAATGGCACCGGCTATAGAGGACTACAAAACCCAGCAAAAGCACATTATACAGCGCAATGCAGAATACCGCCAGCTATAGAGGAATACAACAAATCCCAGCAATAGTACTGTATTTTTCCATGTATAAGACTATACTTTTTCTTAAAATATTTACCTAAAAATGGAGGGGCGTCTTATACACGGGGGGCCTAGAGGAGACACTGAGCGGTTGGTCAGATAGATGAGTCTAGCAGCAGCATTCATGATAGACTGAAGGGGGAGGAGCCTGTTTAGAGGCAGGCCAATGAGGAGGGGGTATCCACATACTTTTGGCCACATAAGATGTAACGGTCAGGTGTCCTCATACTTTTGACCAGGATATAGGGTTTCGCTTGCCACCTGGTGGACAGAAGGGAAATTGCGCTCTTACGTTAGAGACTGCGGAGGATATTTATCGCAGGCTGATTGTCGGGGGATGGGCGCGGCTCGCTCCCCTGTGACTGCAGTTCTGTATATTGGAGGTTTGATCCCGTCCAGTGCTTTTGAAAGGAAACCCGTAAAGAAACAATACGCCGCA
>NW_017308516.1:162206-164386 GCF_000935625.1 Nanorana parkeri
GGAAATACTTTTTTCCTTTATGGATCTATTTTAAAGGATACAAAGGCAAAACTTTTATAGCATTGGGAGGAGTCGGGAAGGGTGAGACCCCCGGCCATGTTTCTTAGCGCTTTGCCCTATTGGGGAGATTTCCCTGCACTTCCCGTCCCAGAGATATAACAGGAAGTTAGAAGAAATTTCCCAAAGTGAATGAAATGCCCTCGTAGACAGAACAGGTGTCCCCAGTGGAAGATTTCCCCTCTATTCCTGTTCTGGTGGCCACTGTAACATTTTGGATGTTCCATCACTTCCTGTTCCAGTGACACCAGGACAAACAGAAGGGGCAATCTCTCCAGCAGAGACCCAGAGAGCAATAAAAACCTGACAGAGAATCTAATCCTTCCACCCTCCATTCAACACCAGAACGAAAAACAATTAGGCTGTGTGTATATTTAAACTCCTTCATGACGAAGGTGAAACAACAAACCGTAACATGTATACACAACTTGTAACTTTGTCATGTTAGAAAAACTGTTTATAATTTTGCAACTACTAAGAGGCTGATTTATAAACTGTTCGCACATCACTTCGCTGCGCAAACGAGAGTCACCGCTCTGTATGGCCACTAGATGGAGCCGAGGAGTACAAGAAAATGCAGCATGTGTGGCTCCATCTAGTGGCCATACAGAGCGGTGACTCACGTTTGCGCAGCGAAGAGCTGTGTGATTAGTTCATAAACCGGCCTCAGTGTATCCGGTAATGGCTCTGCCTCTAGATAGGCAGAGCCAGCTGTCAGTCACGCAGCTGGGCGGATCCAGACATAATTGTCGGGATCCGCTTCGGCGTCTCAGTACACCGCGAGCTGTAGCTCCCTATATACTGAGCCTAGGGTGACGGGAGGACGCTAGTTTGTGTCCTCCCGTTACCCTGAGGAGAACTATGGGGAAAAGCCCCGACCCCATAGTTCTCCTTTAAGAAACACTGACCTAGACCACCGGCTCTGATCCAGCTTCTTTCTTCTTGCGGGAGAGAAAGAAACAATGTATCTTTTTCCTTACAGAGGAGTGTAGCTAATGATCACCGATAGCCAATCACAAGCTATCACACTGATCATGTGATCGGGAGCTGTTCCGCTCGCCTCCTGATCATTGCTACAAGACGTGGAGCCGTCAGTGACCGCTCAGTCTCCGCGCTAGGGGCACGCCACGCAGCACGCTTCCATCACGGGGTGTATATATGCGCCGCTTGGGAAGGCAGTCCAGTTCTTTGACACCTCGGTCCCAATCCGCAAGGAGTTTGCATGTTCCCCCAGTGCTTGCGTGGGTCTCCTCCCACACTCCGAGGACATGCTGGAAGGTTCATTGGCCCCGTGTGTATTCATGCGAGATTGGGATCTTAGAGTGTAAGCTCCTTGAGGGGGGGGGACCGATGTGAATGTGCGACTATGTAAATTGCTATAGAAATACCTATAATAATAATAATAGAAAAACCCTCATACCAGAGCCGTGTGTGTTCTTCTAGAATCGCGGGGAGCTTTGTGTATTCCTTCCAGATCTGCGCAGTCATCCCGTGTGAGACCTGGAGATTCCTGTAATAAAGACTGCTCGCTGCTCCTCCCTCTCCTTGTGCAGGGTGACTGGTCTTGTCTCCGACCCCCCCTGTAATAAAGAACGGTCACTGCTGCTCTCTCTCCTTGTGCAGGGTGACTGGTCTTGTCTCCGACCCCCCCTGTAATAAAGAACGGTCACTGCTGCTCTCTCTCCTTGTGCAGGGTGACTGGTCTTGTCTCCGACCCCCCCTGTAATAAAGAACGGTCACTGCTGCTCTCTCTCCTTGTGCAGGGTGACTGGTCTTGTCTCCGACCCCCCCTGTAATAAAGAACGGTCACTGCTGCTCTCTCTCCTTGTGCAGGGTGACTGGTCTTGTCTCCGACCCCCCCTGTAATAAAGAACGGTCACTGCTGCTCTCTCTCCTTGTGCAGGGTGACTGGTCTTGTCTCCGCCCCCTCCTGTAATAGGATGGCTCTCTATAAATGGAAAAAAAAATCTGAACTCAAAATGAAACTCATGAGCGGGATTTAATCACCTTTATTCGGATCCATTTTAAAAAATAGAATTATTGGGAAAAGACTTTTCATCTTCTATTACAAAATGAAAACACAGAAGGCACACAGAGGACGGAGACGGGACAGAGAGACAACC
>NW_017308516.1:164765-166853 GCF_000935625.1 Nanorana parkeri
CACACGTGCATCTAAAGAGAGGGGAACCTAGTCTGCCGAAAAGTGCCACTTGCCGGCCATGCTGATCCTCTGGCTTTACCACTCACTCAAATCAGCTCATAATGTGTATATCTGATGAGTCAAAAGTTAAAAAAGTCTGAAACCAGAGGATGAGAATGACAGCCAGGCATGTAGTGTTATCAGGATGCTGGCAGCCTACGTATGGACTTCTCTCATGGACAGGTGAACGCCTGCAAACCCCGCCCACATTTGCAATCTTCATTAGAAAGGGGTCGCTGTGGACGCTAGTTTGCGCTCGACCCGTCCGTGGCCACTTTAAATCGATGGCTGCTGCGTACGTAGGAATTATGGGAGGGGGCGGAGCCTGTGCTGGCTCATAATAAGCAGAGCTGCTTTGAACCCTCCCCTCTTGTCCTTATATGGAGTGGGCGGCGGTCTGCGATGTACAAATTCGCCCTGGGCAGGGACGGGCCGGACTGTAAAAAGATGGCGACCTATTGCTCGCAGTTACACCCTTTCCAAGTCACAGACCGGTGGGGGGGAGGTTTGCAATGCGTTCCCCGGCATTCAGCACACGCAACGCTCCAGCGTACACCCGCAGATTTTACGCCTGGAAGACACGAGCAAGCAGCCGCGACGCAGCCGCCGTGGGAAGGCGAAGGATATCCAAAGTGCGAGTCCCAGAGAGGCGGAACGCGCGGCATGACAATACAACATGGGACGTCCAGGACACAAATCCACAGCAAGATGTGACATAAGAGCTGCACGACGGCGGTGGCGCTACGGCGTCCTGCGTGACCGGATCCGCCATTTCTTCCACTCAGTGGGAATATTGCATAGTTCAGCACAGCTCAGGCGGGACATTACGGCATGAATCACCGTTCTGCATCCATCGGACTGCCGGCCGCAGAACGTTTCCCGCACTGTGTGGGAGGAGCCAGAACACAATGACATTAATCACCGTTCTACATCCATTGGATTGCCAATTGGAGTAGAGTCCACTGGAGTAGATCTAAGGCAGGGTGTTGTGACATCACCAGGAGCCTTCCGGCCCCTCCCACCACAATTGGAGCAAAGATGAGCAGACGGGCCCAGTGTTGAAGCGAAAGGACATAAACATTTTAATTGCATGTTGAATTCCGAAGGGAAGAAGGGGTATTGCATCTCATCTTTAAAGGAGAACTATGAGGTCAGGGCTTTTCCCTATAGTTCTCCTAAGGCTGGGTTCACACCTAGGCGTATTGAATATGAGCGTTTGTACCGCGATTCGCGGTAAAAAAAAACGTGCAACAAACGCGCGTTTCCGAGGGCTACTTGGCTGTATCCCAATGGAAACGCCCAACCAAAACGCCCCAAAGAAGTACATGTACTTCTTTGGGCGTAGGGCGTTTTTCCGCGAGTACGAACGTACAGATGGGAGCCATGCACATTGAAAATAATGGCATTTCCCTGTTTGAGCGTGGTGGGAACCAGGCCTTAGGGTAACGCGAGGACACAAACTAGCGTCCTCCCGTCACCCTAGGCTCAGTATATAGGGAGCTACAGCTCGCGGTATACTGAGAAGCCACAGCTGAAGCGGATCCCGACAATTATGCCAGGATCCGCCCATCTGCGTGATTGACAGCTGGCTCTGCCTATCTAGAGGCAGAGCCAGCTGTACCCGCCCCCTCCCCCGTCCGTTCTGCCAGTCAGCGCTGGAGGATCGGAGCGGGGAGAGGGGAATCCTCCCGTCACGGCAGAGCTGTGACAGGATCGAGAGGTGAGCGAATGCCGGTATGTGTTCACTCACCTCCCGATCTACTGAGCCGACCTGTGACAGTCTCATTGGCCCATTATTGGCAGAGAATGCAATAAGGTAAAAAACGCCCAGACCTTCATACTACTTTAATCTTAACCAATCCGAGCCAATATCCTCCAATTCTGTGGCAGGTAGGCGGAGCTTTTGTTAAATCTATCGGACACGATTTCTTTGCAAACAGGCTCTCGACACGTAAAATCCGCTTCCAACAAATTCTTCAAATTTTATTTTTTATTAAAAAATATTCATTTTTAAATGAGGAAAAAATTATTAGAATTATTTTTAATTGT
>NW_017308516.1:167046-170471 GCF_000935625.1 Nanorana parkeri
TAAAGGAACACGCACCAGGAATATATACGCAGCTAGAGGACTGTGCAGTGGGCAGAGCCAGCTGAAACGGACCTCGGATCGCGTCGATATTTTAGTCCTTGGAGGGTGCTGCCGGGTTCAACTTCCAGCAGTGACAGAAGTATCTCACTTCCTGCTTTGCTTTCCACCAGGGGGGCGGAGCTGGGAACACATAAAGGACAGAGACTGCAAAGGTTACATGATGCTGAAGGTGAGGCAGCGTGGGCAAGAGATTCTTGAAATGCCTCAAGACCACAAAATGCTTCTATGTATGAAACACCAAACGGGAAACAATTTCTGGCCGTACACGTCACAATCTTTTCTTTCCAAACAGATTTTCCTTTTTTAGGACATCTCTGAACCCGGGAGTGCTCAGGGCTGAACCCGGGAGTGCTCAGGGCTGAACCCGGGAGTGCTCAGGGCTGAACCCGGGAGTGCTCAGGGCTGAGCGCTACCAGGTTCATATACCCAGCGGAGGTTTGATGATCTTCAACCACTCTCCATCCTCACACTTGCCATGGAGGTCCCAGGCGCCCAGGGCGGACAAGAGATTGAGGGACATATGGTGGTGGGTGGAAAGGGGGAACTCGGGGGGGGGCGTAATCACCTCCATTACTCAGCTGACCCATTAAGGCTGCAGAATTCACCCCATAGACCCCCCTACGTGAGCTCAGTAAATGGCTTTATTATGACAAGACTTTGTAATGGGCTCTGCCTAAATTCTACCAAGGGTGCAGACCGATTTAGCCTCCGAGCGGCCATATTGTTTTATACAAGGCACCTGCTTCTTCCTGTGGTGGTTGGCGCATCTCCTCAGGATTTCCAATGAACAGACCCGGGTGATGAGACGGATCTTCCAGCAGATCGAGGAAAACACGATGGAGGTCCGCCGGTGATCTGCCAGCACGGAGCGGACGGAGGGGAGATGACGGTCGGACGGCTGGGTCAGAAGAACCCCACCTCGGACAGGTAGGTGTTGGCTTCCAGTAGCAGCGCTTTGCCGTAAACCCGGACGGTGTAGTAGAAGGTGAGGAAGTCCTGGGTGCTGAAGAAGGTGTCGGCCAGAGCGAAACCCAACGTGGAGGGGATGAACCCCCGGCCGTACTCCACCATCCACGTCCCCGCGCTCCACTGGACGGCTGTGGCTTCCCCAACCTCGTGGATGATGGTATCGCCTGCACGGGGAGAAAACATGGAGGGTGAGGGGCGTTCAGGCCGTCTGGGTGCTCCGAGTGATGCACACCAGAGAGACCTTCATCATGAAGTTCAATAGGAGGAGATCTCCCCACTTACCATTCACACAGCCAATCAAGACAAGAGGCTTCATGGATGAAAAAGGTCAGCTCGCCCTACAACCCCACAGTCCTAATGGGGACTATAAAAGATTATGTTCCCTATAATGGATTATCCGAGTATCTCATTTTGGTTTTCTGATATTTATGGTCTTTATACAGATTGGGGGTCATTGTACATTAGTAGATATTTATAGAAGACCCCCTCACCCGTTCATCTGTATATGTTTGGGGCAGAATTATATTAGAGTCCACTATTGCTTCTTGCGATAGCCGTGCAGATCTGGCTTTGACAGCTGTGATTTAAGAAAAGGTTTCTGACTGGTTGTGCATGTTCCCCATCAGGTCCTCCGGCTGTCTGTTGATGACGGCAGCCCCTGAAGTGTACAGTGTAAGGAATGTTTGAAACTTTTCTCTTCTTGAAGGTCTTTATCCCCCACCCCCCATGTTAGCCATTGGCAATGTGTTCTTCACCCTCAACAAGAGCCCCCAGATTCTGCTGGTGGGACTGCCCAAAAATTACCCGTTTTTGGATTCAGGCTTACCAAGTTTTGCAGGACTGAGGAGGAGAAATCCCCGAGGAAGGTTCACTAAATCTTAAGCCACCTGATTGTACAGGAGCTCAAAACTCATAACGGTCATATTACCATCAGCTAGACAGGTAAAATCTGGGGCCCCTGGAGGCCAGACAAACGCTATGAACATTCATCTTGGTGGGGCATGGTAGTCTGGATACTAGGGATGCACCGATACCGGTATTTTGGTACCGATAATTTTTTTTTTCTATACTCGCCGATACCAAATACCGGAAGTCCCATTCAGGAAGCCAGGTGGCGTGTAATGACTCGCCACCCGGCTTCCCGATTAACAAGAAAGTCTGTCCCCTCTCACCTCGGTATCTCCAGCCTGTCACCTCCGGGGGCCTCTCCAGCACCCAGCCGGAGCCATCTGGCCGGCCAATCAGGAAGCCGTGTAATGATGCGACGCCCTGCTTTCTGATTGGCAAGCTCCATCGCCATGAGATGACGAGGGAGCATGAAGCCAGCTTCCCGGCCAATCAGAATGCCGGGCGCTGCGTCATTACACAGTGCCCGGCTTCCTGACAAATTAGGAAGCCGGGCAGCGCATCATTAGACGCTGCCCGGCTTCCTGATTGGCCAGGAAGTTGGCTCCATGCTCCCTCATCACAAGTGACGAGGGAGCATGGAGCCGCTTCCCGGCCAATCAGGAAACCAGGCAGCGTGTAATAACGCGCTGCCCGGCTTCCTGATACCGCAAGTATCGGGCTAGGCATTGGAGCATGTGGGCGAGTACTCGCCCGAATACTCGCTACTAGTATGGGTGCATCCCTACTGGATACCCATACCCTGGATTTCCCTGTTCGAACCCTGGGCAAGACATTGCATGTTCTCCCTGTGCTTGGGTGTGTTTCCTCCCACACTTCAAGGACATGCTGGAGGGTTAATTGGCCCTTGTATGTATGAATGAGATCATTGGCTCCTGTGGACACGGTCCCTGTATGTATGAATGAGATCATTGGCTCCTGTGGACACGGTCCCTGTATGTATGAATGAGATCATTGGCTCCTGTGGACACGGTCCCTGTATGTATGAATGAGATCATTGGCTCCTGTGGACACGGTCCCTGTATGTATGAATGAGATCATTGGCTCCTGTGGACACGGTCCCTGTATGTATGAATGAGATCATTGGCTCCTGTGGACATGGTCCCTGTATGTATGAATGAGATCATTGGCTCCTGTGGACACGGTCCCTGTATGTATGAATGAGATGGTGACCTTAGATTGTAAGCTCCTTCAGGACAGGGACTGATGTGACTATGCGCTGCGTAAAATTATCAGCTCGATGCAAATACCGCTAATAAATACCCGGGTTCTCTTCTGGAACCTTCTCCCCTTCCCCTCCCTACACCTTCATTTTTTTTCCTTGTTCCTTTAGTTCCCTCACTATTAGGTTTGGTATCGAACTTTACAAGCGGGCTGCTGTGCAGGCTCCCCTCCACTGTTCTCCATGCTTGGAGGATTCCCGAATTTGGGGGGGCCCCTTGTGCAATTGGAGAGTGTGAGTTGGAGCTGACCTTTAAGTACAACACCCC
>NW_017308516.1:170780-172219 GCF_000935625.1 Nanorana parkeri
CTCTGAGGAGCTCCGGGCAAATAAACGCTACACAGTGAAAAACTAGAAACCGCAAGTTCTAAAATATCGATTGGGCTGGATGGAAGTTTGATGCTGGAGTTATCTGTGCTAGGTGGTCATATAAAGCCTTGGTTCTCACCTGGTGGGTCCTGACCCAAAGGTTGGTCGCCGCATGCCTTCCACTGAGCTTGGTGAGAGTCTCCTCAGCCTCCCTTCAGCTCAGCACTAAGTTCTCACACCGAGCAGCCATCCAAAATATGCTGCCCGGCGCCGCGTGTCCACTTCCATACGTGCATTGCTTACTACTCTCTCACATGTCCCGCAGAGGAGCCTGGACCGGAGTGACGTCACATTCTGGCTCCCGGCCCCTCTACAGGTGCACATGGGAGCTGTAAGCAATGCACGCATGGATGGATTTTTTTATGTTAAAAAATCCGAGGGTTTAATGTCACTTTAATGTTTTAGTAACAAAGAGATACAATGTAACAATTCTAGAGAACGCTGAAGGGATTGGTAACCAAACAGAAGAGAAACTAGCCAGTGGGACAGTTTATTGAAGCTTGTACCAGATCACTGCTCTCCTGCCCAAGGTCTCCCCCCCCCCCTCAGAGGATGCACACAGAGGGGTGCACACCAGGGATGTGGTCCAAGTTTCAATAAACCATAACAGTGGAATCCGGTGTGTGGCCGGCTCTTCTTCCGTTTGTATGGGCTCATATTGGGGTGAGGACGTGTTCCCATTGGCAAGCTCCCAATGCATTCCTTTCCTGAGCCGTAGAGGAGCGGTGCTTCTATTGTGCGTTTTCCAAAAACGTAACCTTTATTTATGAATAGACCCCATGGTGTCCACGTTGTGTCCATATATAGAGGAGCTCCACCATCCCCCGACATCAAGTACCACCTTATACACTGCAGCATCATCAGAGGGAGCGCAATCCCGGCACAGGGCCCCGTGCACAGCTGACCAGAGTGAAGCCTGCCTTGTGTGTACCCTCTGGCACCGTACCCGTTAGCCCCGCCCCCCACGGCACCGTACCCGTGACCCCCCCCCCCGGAGGTTGGAGGAGCCTCTCTTACCGGGATAAAATATTTCACTCTTCGTCGTTCCTTCTTTCCACTGCCGGAATGTTCCAGAGAGGATGGTGTCGGTGATCTCCGCCCAGTAACGTCCTGTAACAGAAGCAGCAGCAGACGTAATGTCCATAGAACTTCTCTTATTTGGTGTGTTTATGACAGGGATGGCCTAGCTGCGGCCCTCCAGCTGCGGTGGAACTACGAATCCCATGAGGCTTTGCAAGATTCTCAGAGCCAGACATGACTCCTGGAGAAAGGGATGCATCATGGGATTTGTAGTTTCACCCACAGCCGGAGGTTTGGTGTGGGTGTGTGTGTGTGTGTGTGTGTGTGTGTGTGTGTGTGTGTGGGGGCAATCGCGGGGG
>NW_017308516.1:174199-174541 GCF_000935625.1 Nanorana parkeri
AGGGAGGAGGAGCCTCTCTTACCGGGATAAAATATTTCACTCTTCGTCGTTCCTTCTTTCCACTGCCGGAATGTTCCAGAGAGGATGGTGTCGGTGATCTCCGCCCAGTAACGTCCTGTAACAGAAGCAGCAGCAGACGTAATGTCCATAGAACTTCTCTTATTTGGTGTGTTTATGACAGGGATGGCCTAGCTGGGGCCCTCCAGCTGCGGTGGAACTACGAATCCCATGAGGCTTTGCAAGATTCTCAGAGCCAGACATGACTCCTGGAGAAAGGGATGCATCATGGGATTTGTAGTTTCACCCACAGCCGGAGGTTTGGTGTGGGTGTGTGTGTGTGTG
>NW_017308516.1:174576-182707 GCF_000935625.1 Nanorana parkeri
TGGCTGTGCGACAACCTACGTATATCTTTATTGATCTTCCCGGTGCACCTTACATACCGCAGGGTGAAGGTTCAGCATCATCTCCTCCCCCCTCCGATAATGGCCTCCCCTCTTATCTGGGCCGACCTCTTAATCTCCCCCGGCAGTGCCGAGTCAGCCGGCCCTGAACTCGCTGTACAAATAGTGAAAGTGCAAGGACGCCGCACGCTGCGAGCATGGGACGCGGGAAGGTGGCCGGGGGGGGGGGGTGACATCATCAGTGGTGTCATCGAATGACAGGAGAGCGCACACAGAGGAGCGCCAATGGTAGAGGTTTTTAGGATTACAAAAAATGGCGGAGGAGGAAGCAGTGCTGGATGAGTGATCTGTATATAAGGTGACAGTGGAGGAGGAAGCAGTGCCGGATCAGTGATCTGTATATAAGGTGACAGTGGAGGAGGAAGCGGTGCTGGATCAGTGATCTGTATATAAGGTGACAGTGGAGGAGGAAGCAGTGCTGGATGAGTGATCTGTATATAAGGTGACAGTGGAGGAGGAAGCAGTGCTGGATCAGTGATCTGTATATAAGGTGACAGTGGAGGAGGAAGCAGTGCTGGATCAGTGATCTGTATATAAGGTGACAGTGGAGGAGGAAGCAGTGCTGGATCAGTGATCTGTATATAAGGTGACAGTGGAGGAGGAAGCAGTGCTGGATCAGTGATCTGTATATAAGGTGACAGTGGAGGAGGAAGCAGTGCTGGATCAGTGATCTGTATATAAGGTGACAGTGGAGGAGGAAGCAGTGCTGGATCAGTGATCTGTATATAAGGTGACAGTGGAGGAGGAAGCAGTGCTGGATCAGTGATCTGTATATAAGGTGACAGTGGAGGAGGAAGCAGTGCTGGATCAGTGATCTGTATATAAGGTGACAGTGGAGGAGGAAGCAGTGCTGGATCAGTGATCTGTATATAAGGTGACAGTGGAGGAGGAAGCAGTGCTGGATCAGTGATCTGTATATAAGGTGACAGTGGAGGAGGAAGCAGTGCTGGATCAGTGATCTGTATATAAGGTGACAGTGGAGGAGGAAGCAGTGCTGGATCAGTGATCTGTATATAAGGTGACAGTGGAGGAGGAAGCAGTGCTGGATCAGTGATCTGTATATAAGGTGACAGTGGAGGAGGAAGCAGTGCTGGATCAGTGATCTGTATATAAGGTGACAGTGGAGGAGGAAGCAGTGCTGGATCAGTGATCTGTATATAAGGTGACAGTGGAGGAGGAAGCAGTGCTGGATCAGTGATCTGTATATAAGGTGACAGTGGAGGAGGAAGCAGTGCTGGATCAGTGATCTGTATATAAGGTGACAGTGGAGGAGGAAGCAGTGCTGGATCAGTGATCTGTATATAAGGTGACAGTGGAGGAGGAAGCAGTGCTGGATCAGTGATCTGTATATAAGGTGACAGTGGAGGAGGAAGCAGTGCTGGATCAGTGATCTGTATATAAGGTGACAGTGGAGGAGGAAGCAGTGCTGGATCAGTGATCTGTATATAAGGTGACAGTGGAGGAGGAAGCAGTGCTGGATCAGTGATCTGTATATAAGGTGACAGTGGAGGAGGAAGCAGTGCTGGATCAGTGATCTGTATATAAGGTGACAGTGGAGGAGGAAGCAGTGCTGGATCAGTGATCTGTATATAAGGTGACAGTGGAGGAGGAAGCAGTGCTGGATCAGTGATCTGTATATAAGGTGACAGTGGAGGAGGAAGCAGTGCTGGATCAGTGATCTGTATATAAGGTGACAGTGGAGGAGGAAGCAGTGCTGGATCAGTGATCTGTATATAAGGTGACAGTGGAGGAGGAAGCAGTGCTGGATCAGTGATCTGTATATAAGGTGACAGTGGAGGAGGAAGCAGTGCTGGATCAGTGATCTGTATATAAGGTGACAGTGGAGGAGGAAGCAGTGCTGGATCAGTGATCTGTATATAAGGTGACAGTGGAGGAGGAAGCAGTGCTGGATCAGTGATCTGTATATAAGGTGACAGTGGAGGAGGAAGCAGTGCTGGATCAGTGATCTGTATATAAGGTGACAGTGGAGGAGGAAGCAGTGCTGGATCAGTGATCTGTATATAAGGTGACAGTGGAGGAGGAAGCAGTGCTGGATCAGTGATCTGTATATAAGGTGACAGTGGAGGAGGAAGCAGTGCTGGATCAGTGATCTGTATATAAGGTGACAGTGGAGGAGGAAGCAGTGCTGGATCAGTGATCTGTATATAAGGTGACAGTGGAGGAGGAAGCAGTGCTGGATCAGTGATCTGTATATAAGGTGACAGTGGAGGAGGAAGCAGTGCTGGATCAGTGATCTGTATATAAGGTGACAGTGGAGGAGGAAGCAGTGCTGGATCAGTGATCTGTATATAAGGTGACAGTGGAGGAGGAAGCAGTGCTGGATCAGTGATCTGTATATAAGGTGACAGTGGAGGAGGAAGCAGTGCTGGATCAGTGATCTGTATATAAGGTGACAGTGGAGGAGGAAGCAGTGCTGGATCAGTGATCTGTATATAAGGTGACAGTGGAGGAGGAAGCAGTGCTGGATCAGTGATCTGTATATAAGGTGACAGTGGAGGAGGAAGCAGTGCTGGATCAGTGATCTGTATATAAGGTGACAGTGGAGGAGGAAGCAGTGCTGGATCAGTGATCTGTATATAAGGTGACAGTGGAGGAGGAAGCAGTGCTGGATCAGTGATCTGTATATAAGGTGACAGTGGAGGAGGAAGCAGTGCTGGATCAGTGATCTGTATATAAGGTGACAGTGGAGGAGGAAGCAGTGCTGGATCAGTGATCTGTATATAAGGTGACAGTGGAGGAGGAAGCAGTGCTGGATCAGTGATCTGTATATAAGGTGACAGTGGAGGAGGAAGCAGTGCTGGATCAGTGATCTGTATATAAGGTGACAGTGGAGGAGGAAGCAGTGCTGGATCAGTGATCTGTATATAAGGTGACAGTGGAGGAGGAAGCAGTGCTGGATCAGTGATCTGTATATAAGGTGACAGTGGAGGAGGAAGCAGTGCTGGATCAGTGATCTGTATATAAGGTGACAGTGGAGGAGGAAGCAGTGCTGGATCAGTGATCTGTATATAAGGTGACAGTGGAGGAGGAAGCAGTGCTGGATCAGTGATCTGTATATAAGGTGACAGTGGAGGAGGAAGCAGTGCTGGATCAGTGATCTGTATATAAGGTGACAGTGGAGGAGGAAGCAGTGCTGGATCAGTGATCTGTATATAAGGTGACAGTGGAGGAGGAAGCAGTGCTGGATCAGTGATCTGTATATAAGGTGACAGTGGAGGAGGAAGCAGTGCTGGATCAGTGATCTGTATATAAGGTGACAGTGGAGGAGGAAGCAGTGCTGGATCAGTGATCTGTATATAAGGTGACAGTGGAGGAGGAAGCAGTGCTGGATCAGTGATCTGTATATAAGGTGACAGTGGAGGAGGAAGCAGTGCTGGATCAGTGATCTGTATATAAGGTGACAGTGGAGGAGGAAGCAGTGCTGGATCAGTGATCTGTATATAAGGTGACAGTGGAGGAGGAAGCAGTGCTGGATCAGTGATCTGTATATAAGGTGACAGTGGAGGAGGAAGCAGTGCTGGATCAGTGATCTGTATATAAGGTGACAGTGGAGGAGGAAGCAGTGCTGGATCAGTGATCTGTATATAAGGTGACAGTGGAGGAGGAAGCAGTGCTGGATCAGTGATCTGTATATAAGGTGACAGCGGAGGAGGAAGCAGTGCTGGATCAGTGATCTGTATATAAGGTGACAGCGGAGGAGGAAGCAGTGCTGGATCAGTGATCTGTATATAAGGTGACAGCGGAGGAGGAAGCGGTGCTGGATCAGTGATCTGTATATAAGGTGACAGCGGAGGAGGAAGCGGTGCTGGATCAGTGATCTGTATATAAGGTGACAGTGGAGGAGGAAGCGGTGCTGGATCAGTGATCTGTATATAAGGTGACAGTGGAGGAGGAAGCGGTGCTGGATCAGTGATCTGTATATAAGGTGACAGTGGAGGAGGAAGCGGTGCTGGATGAGTGATCTGTATATAAGGTGACAGTGGAGGAGGAAGCGGTGCTGGATCAGTGATCTGTATATAAGGTGACAGTGGAGGAGGAAGCAGTGCTGGATGAGTGATCTGTATATAAGGTGACAGTGGAGGAGGAAGCAGTGCTGGATGAATGATCTGTATATA
This sequence comes from Nanorana parkeri, assembly GCF_000935625.1. Classification (NCBI taxonomy): domain Eukaryota; kingdom Metazoa; phylum Chordata; class Amphibia; order Anura; family Dicroglossidae; genus Nanorana; species Nanorana parkeri. Next base: position 178,791 of record NW_017308516.1, read on the forward strand.
AGGTGACAGTGGAGGAGGAAGCGGTGCTGGATCGGTGATCTGTATATAAGGTGACAGTGGAGGAGGAAGCGGTGCTAGATCAGTGATCTTTATATAAGGTGACAGTGGAGGAGGAAGCAGTGCTGGATCTGTATATAAGGTGACAGTGGAGGAGGAAGCGGTGCTGGATGAGTGATCTGTATATAAAGGTGACAGTGGAGGAGGAAGCAGTGCTGGATGAATGATCTATATATAAGGTGACAGTGGAGGAGGAAGCGGTGCTGGATGAGTGATCTGTATATAAAGGTGACAGTGGAGGAGGAAGCAGTGCTGGATGAATGATCTATATATAAGGTGACAGTGGAGGAGGAAGCGGTGCTGGATGAGTGATCTGTATATAAAGGTGACAGTGGAGGAGGAAGCAGTGCTGGATGAATGATCTATATATAAGGTGACAGTGGAGGAGGAAGCGGTGCTGGATGAGTGATCTGTATATAAAGGTGACAGTGGAGGAGGAAGCAGTGCTGGATGAATGATCTATATATAAGGTGACAGTGGAGGAGGAAGCGGTGCTGGATGAGTGATCTGTATATAAAGGTGACAGTGGAGGAGGAAGCAGTGCTGGATGAATGATCTATATATAAGGTGACAGTGGAGGAGGAAGCGGTGCTGGATGAGTGATCTGTATATAAAGGTGACAGTGGAGGAGGAAGCAGTGCTGGATGAATGATCTATATATAAGGTGACAGTGGAGGAGGAAGCAGTGCTGGATGAGTGATCTGTATATAAGGTGATGGTGGAGGAGGAAGCAGTGCTGGATGAATGATCTATATATAAGGTGACAGTGGAGGAGGAAGCGGTGCTGGATGAGTGATCTGTATATAAAGGTGACAGTGGAGGAGGAAGCAGTGCTGGATGAGTGATCTGTATATAAAGGTGACAGTGGAGGAGGAAGCAGTGCTGGATCAGTGATCTGTATATAAGGTGACAGCGGAGGAGGAAGCGGTGCTGGATCAGTGATCTGTATATAAGGTGACAGTGGAGGAGGAAGCAGTGCTGGATGAGTGATCTGTATATAAGGTGACAGTGAAGGAGGAAGCGGTGCTGGATGAGTGATCTGCATATAAGGTGACAGCGGAGGAGGAAGCGGTGCTGGATCAGTTGACAGTGGAGGAGGAAGCGGTGCTGGATCAGTGATCTGTATATAAGGTGACAGTGGAGGAGGAAGCGGTGCTGGATCAGTGATCTGTATATAAGGTGACAGTGGAGGAGGAAGCAGTGCTGGATGAGTGATCTGTATATAAGGTGACAGTGGAGGAGGAAGCAGTGCTGGATGAGTGATCTGTATACAAGGTGCAGGATTGGGGCTCCTCCCCCCCGCTATCACTGACCTGAGTGGCCGCTGGTGTCCATGGCGGTCCCGAAGAGCAGCACATACTCTGTGAGGGAGGCGTGCAGGAGGCACATGGAGCCCATCCATCCCCCGGCGTTCACAAACACCCAGCGCAGCTCCTCGTCCGGCAGGATGTGTCCGGGGTGCTTCCTCCTCAGCTCAATGATGATCTTAGAGAAGGCGACTTCATAGTCCAGACCTGGAGGGGAGAGAGAGTCAGAGCGGGGGTGGGGTCTCCACTACCCAGGACCCCTTTCTCTTGAGACAACGGCCACCCCAGAGCCCTCTACTCATCTGACAACCACTCTGGGCCCCACCGGCGACCACCCCGGGGCCCACTCCTCCTTTATTAACCACACCGGCGGCCCTCTGCTCCTATGGCAACCACCCTGAGACACCCCAATGACTACCATGGTGACCTCTCCTCCCATAAGCCCTCTACTCATCACCACTGACGACCACCTCAGGGCCCTCTCCTGCTCCAATGACCACCCTGAGACACCTTAATGACCGCCCCGGGGCCCTCTCCTCCTCTGGTGACCCCTGCACCCCCCTTATCCTCATCCTTTGACAACCCTGGAGCCCCCTTCCACCCCAAGTATGTGTCAAGGTGGCTATACAGCAGCTTGCAGTGACCCGCTAGGGGGCGTGGCTTCTCGCCCACTCCCGTCAAATCTTGGGTGTTATGGTAAAGGTGGTTACCAGCGTGCTCTCGGGCCAGGGCGGAGATCTCCTCTCGGCTGAAGGTGTAAGATTTGCTCATCAGCCATTGGCGGATCAAAGCCAGGAAGACCCCGAACACCGCCACCAGCACGGCGACCCTCACCGCCCGGGACCCGCAACAGCCTACCATGGCGGACAGGCGAGTATGAGCGGGCTGACCGGGTGAGCGCACCGCTTCCTACTGCCGCAGGGACACGCCCATACCGCCTCATCCAATAGGAACACAGCGGCCGATCCGGCATCCAATACCCGAGAAGAGGGGGCGGGTTCAGCGTCTGCCCACAACAGCGACACCTGGCGGCCAGTGCGCAGAAACTGCAGTTTAGTAACCCTATAGCGCCTGACCTAGTGGCCAGAATAATAGATACCCCAGATTAGTACATGGCTGGAGCACTAGGAACTGCAACCCCCACTATGGAGAGCATGCCTCCCACTTCCTGTTGTGGCTATTGGAAAGGAAGTGAAGGGAAATCTCCCCAATGGGACACAGCAAAAATGCTGACGGGTTTTATAACCTTCTCTTACTCTATCCAATACTATATTTAATGCACATACCACTGCAGAACATCGTACATCACACTGCAGAACATCGCACGTAACACTGCAGAACATCGCACATAACACTGCAGAACATCGCACATCACACTGCAGAACATCGCACATCACATTGCAGAACATCACACATAACACTGCAGAACATCTCACATAACACTGCAGAACATCTCACATAACACTGCAGAACATCACACATAACACTGCAGAACATTGCGCTGAGGCACATTACATATCACACAGAGGCACATCATACATTACACTGCAGCACATTGCACATCACACAGCGGCACGTGGGACATCACACTGCAGCACATTGCACATCACACTGCAGCACATTACACATCATACTGCAGCACATTACACATCACACTGCAGCACATTACACTGCAGCACATCGCACATCACACACACAAGCTGCGTTGAAATAAAATGTTCCGGGGGTGTAGTTGCATTCACCCAGCACTCCATAGTGCAAAGTGTAAACACAACACATGACCTGAACGGGCTCTTGAAGTATTTATATATAAACTTTTCCTCTTTATTTTGTGCAGAGAAACCGGCAGTTCTGTTCCCCCATCTGTGTCCTCTTGAGATTTTTTTCACTTCCTGTCCTATAGACACAACAGGAAGTGAGAGGAAATCTCTACATAGTGGGGGATCACACCTTAGCTGTCCTCGGTGGAGGATTTTCTCTCACTTCCTGTTCTGGTGACAACTGTAACATTTTTGGATTTCCTGTCACTTTTTATCTCAGTGGTGACAACGGGACAAACAAAGAGGACAGAAACCTGACCAGGGGGGGGGGTCTACTCCTCCCCGACCCCGTCCAAAACATTAAAAAAAAAACACATTGCGCAGGCGTTACGATGATTATTATTATGCAGAGTTTCTATAGATGAGTTTTCTGCGGAGAAATCAGAGAGAAAAAAAACACTCAATGCAAAAAAATACTTCATAAAAAAATCACACGACTGCAAAATGTCTTCACCCCCCGAGATTCCGAAATGCTGCAACCAACGCCGTGTGAAAGGAGCAGCGGGCAACAAAGGGTTAAGACTCTCTGCTCCCAGACAAGTGATATGTATGGCTGTGGCCGGCGAGTCACGTGACATCCTGATCACATGACTGGCTGATCACATGACCCACACTAACGCCACGCCTGGCTGGTGTGTGACAGCAGAGAGGAGTCATGGAGCCGCAGATCACCTTCCAGCCCAAAGGTAACATGTATATCCTCTCTATATACATTGTATGTACCGTGCATATC
>NW_017308516.1:183782-186748 GCF_000935625.1 Nanorana parkeri
ACATTGTATGTACCGTGTATATCCTCTCTATATATATATATATACATTGTATGTACCCTGTATATCCACTCTATATATACATTGTATGTACCCTGTATATCCTCTCTATATATACATTGTATGTACCCTGTATATCCTCTCTATATATACATTGTATGTACCGTGTATATCCTCTCTATATATACATTGTATGTACCATGGATATCTTGTGTTTTCTTTATACCTACATCAGCAGTATAATGGTCTCCAGGTGCTGCATATCTGCTCCTTGCGTGCACGGCATTGTGGTGACACCCCCCCAGGGGCGGGTCCATGACGCCCTGCACTCATCGGATGTCCTCGGTCTTCTGGGTTTCAGTCTCAGACCCAGAAAACTGAGGACCTCTTGTGGCAAAACAAAATTACTGTGGCGGACAGCACGCAGGGTGCAGAGGTCAGTGGTGTCATGGAGAGGTCAGTGGTGTCATGCAGGGTGTAGAGGTCAGTGGTGTCATGCAGGGTGCAGAGGTCAGTGGTGTCATGCAGGGTGCAGAGGTCAGTGGTGTCATGCAGGGTGCAGAGGTCAGTGGTGTCATGCAGGGTGCAGAGGTCAGTGGTGTCATGCAGGGTGCAGAGGTCAGTGGTGTCATGCAGGGTGCAGAGGTCAGTGGTGTCATGCAGGGTGCAGAGGTCAGTGGTGTCATGCAGGGTGCAGAGGTCAGTGGTGTCATGCAGGGTGCAGAGGTCAGTGGTGTCATGCAGGGTGCAGAGGTCAGTGGTGTCATGCAGGGTGCAGAGGTCAGTGGTGTCATGCAGGGTGCAGAGGTCAGTGGTGTCATGCAGGGTGCAGAGGTCAGTGGTGTCATGCAGGGTGCAGAGGTCAGTGGTGTCATGCAGGGTGCAGAGGTCAAGGGCAGTGGTGGCGTGCAGAGGTCAGTGGTGTCGTGCAGAGGTCAGTGGTGTCGTGCAGAGGTCAGTGGTGTCGTGCAGGGCGTAGAGGTCAGTGGTGTCGTGCAGGGTGCAGAGGTCAGTGTTGTAACATAGGGAGCAGAGGTCAGCGATGTAACATAGGGAGCAGAGGTCAGCGATGTAACGCACATTACAGAGGTCAGTGCTGCAGCAGAGCGGCCGAGAGGGGAGAGATTAAACAAAGTGATCTGCGGTGGTCATTGCCACCCTGGCCCAGTCTGCCCCTGCATGTGGGGGGGGGATCCCTGGCAAAGCATCTTGCACCCATGCCTACGAGGACAAGGGCTTCAACCCTGGCTCGGTGGTTGTGGGGGTCTGTGGGCAGGGGGGCTTATCTGAATCTGGGTGCCCCCGAGAATGTGTAAGGGATGGTTGTCACCCTTTCTCATTCACCAAATACAGTAACATTGTAAATAAACACACCACGCCGCATACAAAGTCCTTTATCCGAAGGTCAACCACGTCGCCCAGCAATGTAGATCCACGTCAATCACAATGGACACGGACTCGCCGAAAGAATAATTACCCGACGCCCATCAACACGTCCGACCCCGGCAAACTCTCGCCGCAAAATGACAGCTCTGACCCGAACGCCGAGAAAGGGGCGGAGCTAGTCCAGATGTCACAGGACTTGTTCCGCCCATTTGTTTACATCTGAAACAGCAGAGATGTCATTTTGCGACAGTGTTCGTCGGGATCGGTCGTCGGGGTATTTTTACCTATAAGTCCCCCCAGGCCGCATACCCCCCACAACCACCGGGCCAGGGTTGTGAGGAAGAGGCCCGTGTCCTCATCGGTATGGGGACCATGTGCTTCGCCAGCGGGTCCCCCCTGGCAACGCACCCTCCTCATGTCAAGTGCATGCAAGCCTATCCCACCTCAACCTAACCACTGAACCTTCACATTCTCAAACAATTCATCCCCACGCAGCTCCCTCCTCATGTATCACTGGCCCCTCCTTTTTAGATTGTAAGTCCTCAGGGGCGGGGCCCTCCTTACCATCTTGTCTTGAATTGTATTGTAATGTCTTCCTTATATTGTAAAGCGCTGTGCACAGTCTTGGCGCTATATAAATACTATGTAATAATAATAATGTGACCTGGTATGGTGCAGGGAGGGGAAGGCTCACGCTCACCCCCCCTTTCCTGCTCTGCCAGGCTACTGCTTGGATCCAGGGCCATTGAGCTGTGGCCTATAAATCCCGATTTCAATGCATGAGCACACCGGGCCCCCATCGGCACGAGACTCTCCAGTGTAATGATGTCATTGTGCGCAGATCTAATATTCCATCTTGTCCCCCTGTGTCACAGAACACCAACACATCCGCTATAACCCCCTCCATGATGACTGGGTGCTGGTCTCCGCTCATCGGATGAAGAGACCCTGGCAGGGGCAGCTGGAGAGCCCTCCACAGGAGAACATCCCCAGGAACGACCCCAAGAACCCGCTGTGCCCCGGGGCCCGCCGAGCTGGAGGCCAGGTAATGGAGAGCGGGCCCTTAGTTCTCTAATGGCTGGAAATGATCACCTGGCCACTGCCAACCATAGCCATGGGCCACACATGGGGCCAGAGAAGGAAGACCTTCATATAAAAGAGGATCCTCCTTCCCCACCGCCGGCCATCTTCTAATAACACCAACAGAAATGGCGACTGGTAATCAATCCAAAACTGCTGTCCAAGTCTTCCCGAGCCGAGCATTGTTGTGCTGTACATGGCGCTCTCGTCCTGTGTAGCGTGACCTGAGATGAAGAAGATGTCGCCATGAATGGTTGGCTGTGGACCACAAGAAGGCATATCATAGTTCACCTAATGGGAAATAAGATCATCTGAGCCCCTCCCCCCTTCCTACACAGATCACACCATAAAAAAAACATTTTCAATACGTTTGTTCAGTACACGTATGTAATAATGGCAGGGTGGACATTGTACACGTATGTAATAATGGCGGGGTGGACATTGTACAAAAAGAGGAGGTGGGGTGGTCAGCGAGGGAAGAGGAGGTGAGGTGGTCAGCGAGG
>NW_017308517.1:0-523 GCF_000935625.1 Nanorana parkeri
GGGTCAGTCTATACCTCTGTATTCTGGCAGTGAAGGGGTTAACCCGTTGCTGAGTCACCTGGCAGTGACGGCGTTAATCGGTGATCCATGACGCTCGTCTCTATTCAGGTTGTTCAGGATCTTCCAGTTTCATCTCTTCCCGGATCCCGGAGTGAGAAGATGTCCGGAGCTCTGGTCCCGCTGCTCCTGGTCCTCCTCTTGTGTTCTGCAGGGGCCCCCGGAGAGCCAATCACAGGTGAGTGACAGAACTCAACCCCCAGCACTGATTGTACAGATCTCGTCTGGTCTGTGATTGATGGAGATTCTCCGTCTCCTGATGAGGACGCCATTCACTGGGAGAAAAAGTCTATTACAATGTAACAAAAAAGTCACTCGTATCATCTTTTATTTCCTTTGGAAGCAGGAGCGTAACTAGAAAACACAGGGCCCCTCAGTGTATATAATAATCCGGCCACTCGGTGTATATAATAATCCGGCCACTCGGTGTATATAATAATCCGGCCACTCAGTGTATATAATAATC
>NW_017308517.1:6204-30565 GCF_000935625.1 Nanorana parkeri
GTGTATATAATAATCCGGCCACTCAGTGTATATAATAATCCGGCCACTCGGTGTATATAATAATCCGGCCACTCGGTGTATATAATAATCCGGCCACTCAGTGTATATAATAATCCGGCCACTCGGTGTATATACTGTATATAGAGGGCATTGAGAAAGTATTCCGCCCCCCTTCACTTTTTCCATGTTGTCATGCTGCAGCCGGATACTGCAGTTGTCCCCCATTGATTCTACACTCCGCACCCCATAATGACAAAGTGACAACATGGATTTTAGAAATGTCTGCGAATGTATTAACCACTTCCTGTCCGGAGCAATTTCTTACTATTTGCGCACACACGATGATAAAATCTGAATTTTTGGCTATAAAACAGCTTCAGACCCCCAAACAACGATATATTTTCTGAAAGCGGAGGCCCCGGAGAATAAAAAGATAGTAGGTGCAATGTTTTACGTCGCACGGTATTTGCGCAGATGTTTATCAAACCGGTATTTTTAGGATAAAATAAACTAAAATGAAATTTAGTGCACAGAAACAGAATATAACGCCCAATTTTTTGGTAAAATATAAAAGACGGGGTCACGCCGGGTTAATAGATACCACACATGTCAAGCCTTAAAATTTCACGCATCCGTGAAACCGCAAAAAAACTACAATAACTAAAATTTCCCATAAATGATGCTTTAAACGCTTTTACCTCACATCAGTTTGGTATTATCAGTGATTGATGGGCCTAGAATTATTGCTCTCACTCCAACGTTCGCGGCGATATGTAACATGTGTGATGCAATTTTTGGTTTTGCACCGGAGGCGTGTCTGTGTTGTATGCGCGTGCGCGTGGGGGGCGGGGGATTTTAAAATTTGTGACTTTGATTTTTACAAATTTTTTTTTTTACACTCAACTTTATTGCTATCGCATAGGGGGATAACAAGCCCCCATATGTAATTGCAAATATAACGTGACAGGTCCTCTTTATGGAGACATCAGAGGTCTTTCAGACTCCTAATGTCACCTAGGACCCCAAAGAAGATCTGCTTCCCCGGCTTCTTCTCCTGGCTCTAGGAGGCGGAGACTGTGTACACGGGAAGTGATGTAATGCACATCACTTCCGGGTCCAGTGATCGGAGGAGAGATCAGCGGTTGGAAGCCTGCTGATCTTCCTCCGATCCATCAGGGGAGACCTACCATGTTGGTCCCGGGCTCTCACGGGGGACAGCGGAGCCCAGGAAGCTGACAGCGGCAGCAGCGGCGGGACACACACACGCGGTGCCCCACCGTACAAGCGATCCGGCTCCTGTACAGACGCCGGATCGTATGTATTTAAACAGCAATCGCCTCCTGTTTAAAACGGTACCAAGAACACGTCTGCAGCAGCCGTGTTCTTGCTATAACCACTAAAGGAGAACTATGGGGTCAGGGCTTTTCCCCATAGTTCTAGAGTTAATAGGGGTCTGTTTACGGGGGCCAGCTTCCGCTGATGTGTGGCATACGTAGGCTGTAGGTAAAGGGTTAAAGCAGCACCTACGGACAATTTGGGGTATCAAATCTTTTTGCCATTTTAAAGGAGAACTCCAGGGACATTTTTTTTTAACCCTTTGCAGTGGGGCTACTACGCGGGTTAGGTGCTCAGTTTTTGTCTAGGTGCAAAAATAACAAAGATATACTCACCTGATCCTCCGAGCCCGCCGGCTGTGACAGCGCTGCCTCCGGCCTATGTCCTCCTCCCCCCCTGCAGCGATGCATTGCCACTCTGCGCCCTCGCGTCCTATACACCGTGTATAGAATGTGATGAGTCGAGGATCTTAGACCACTGCAGCGGAGGCAGATCAAGGGTTAAAAAATAGTTCAAGGAGACCCTGTATGACTCTAAGGCAGGGGTGGGCAACCAGCTGTTGCGGAACTACAAGTCCCATGAGGCCTTGCAAGGCTGACAGTTACAGGCATGGCTCCCATAGGCAAAGGCAGTGGCGTCACAAGGGGGGTGCGGCCCGCACCCGGGTGCCACCATTGGAGGGGTGACACCAAAATGACTCACAGTCATTTTGGTGTCACCCCCCTCTGAAAAGAGGAGGGCCAGCATTGCCCATCCCTGGCTTGAATGAAGCAGCCGGTGTTCATGGTACACACAGATGACGGGGGCCCCCCCGAAGGGTTAAGAGGGACGCTAAGGTGATACCTGATCCGGGAAGATGATGCTGAGGGACTCCGAGTCCTCTTCTCTCATTCACAGCGGCCGCTACAACTCTCATCATTGGCAAGACAGGAAACACAAAGACAATGACCGATATTATGTGTCTAGGGGGACCACACACATTACAAGGTGATTGTATGGCTCGTGGTATGGAGGGACCTCGCGGAATCCTCATGTTTATAGGGGTGGGGGGCGACCTGCAGAAATCAGACACGACGCATAACACAAGTTCAGCGCTTGACAAACTGGAAAGTGTTAACTGTGGAATCTGTGTCCCATTGGGGAGATTTCCCTCCAATTCCTGTCTGGTAGCCACACTAGGAAGCAAGAGAAATTCCTTCCAAGGTGAGGGAAATCCCTGAGACTAGTGTCCCCATTGGGGAGATTTCCCTCCAATTCCTGTCTGGTAGCCACACTAGGAAGCAAGAGAAATTCCTTCCAAGGTGAGGGAAATCCCTGAGACTAGTGTCCCCATTGGGGAGATTTCCCTCCAATTCCTGTCTGGTAGCCACACTAGGAAGCAAGAGAAATTCCTTCCAAGGTGAGGGAAATGCCTGGAACTAGTGTCCCCATTGGGAGATTTCGCATCTATTTCTGTTTTGGTGACAACTCAAAATTTTTGGATTTTCTTTCACTTTCAGCTCCCGGTCCCCAGTTAGGGAGATTTACCCTCACTTCCTCTCCCAGTGACAGGGTGTCACACATACAGGAAGTGATGGGATATCTGATGAGGGCAGGCACAGCAGCAAAAGTGGAGAGGGGTTGGAAGATCTGTGCTGTGTCGTCCTAGTGACCCCCGCACCTTCGCATTACTTCCCCTGGTGTCATCATTGGACAGGAAGTAAGGGGTGAGCTCCTCAATGAGGACAAACGTTCTCCCACCTACTCTGTTCCACAGGCAGGAGCTGCTGTGCCTTATCTAGGTTGTGCATTTTTAGGAAAGGAAATGTCTCGATTTCTTTGTAGACAGGTGCTCTTTTTCAAGCAGACTCTCCTTGTTGTTTGTAGATGGAGCTGGTGAGGAGCTGGACAGGCACTGCAGGATGACTGGAGGGATGTGCCAGGCAATCTGCCCCTCCCCGTACCTCGAGAGTGGGCAATGTGCCAATGGACCGTGCTGCAGACTCTTATTGGGTTAGAACCTCAGAATATCATCAACCCTATCAGAGGAGAGACCTTTAACGTGACCTTCCAAACCTCTGCAAGTCGTCATCAACACACCGGACACCTCCAGCTGTACCCATGAACCGTGCTGTAGTCCGTTATTGTTTTAGCACCCCAGAATGTCCCTAACCCTATCAGACAGGAGACCTTTTTACCAGGACCTACAAAACCTCTGCAAGCTACCATCCTTACACCGGACACCTCCAGCAGTACCCATGAACCGTGCTGTTGTGTGTTATTGTCTTACAACCCCAGAATGTCAGCAACCCTATCAGATGAGAGACCTACCAAACCTCTCCAAGCCATCATCCTTACACCGGGCACCACCTGCTGTACCCATGGAACCGTGCTTTATTCCCTTACTGACTTAGGGTTGGTGACATTCCAGGATTCTATCAGACGAGAGACCTTTACCAAGGCCTACCAAACCTCTGCAAACCATCCTTATACCCACCTCCTGCTGCACCCATGAACCGTGCTGTAGTCCATCATTACCTTAGAACACCAGAATGTCACCAACATTACCAGACAAGAGACCTTCAACGGGACCTACCAAACCTCTCCAAGCCATCATCCTTTCACCCGACACCTCCCGTTGTACCCATGAACTGTGCTGTAGTCCCTTACTGTCTTAAAACTTCAGTATGCCCCAACCCTATCAGACAAGAGACCTTCAACAGGGCCTACCGAACCTCTCCAAACCATCATTGTTACAATGTACCCATGAACCGTGCTGTAGTCTGTTATCTTCGAACCCCAAAATGTCACCAACTTTATCAGACAAGAGACCTTTCATGAGACCTACCAAACCATCATCATTACAACAGACACCTCCCACTGTACCCATGAACAGTGCTGTAGTCCGTTATTGCCTTAGAACGACAGAATGTCCCCAACCCTATCAGACAGACCTTTACCAGGCCTTTCCACACCATCATTGTGATACCCACCTCCCGCTGTACTCATAAACATGCTGTAGTCCCTTACGGTCTTAGAACCCCAGAATGTCCCTAACCCTATGAGACAAGAGACCTTCAACGGGACCTACCAAACCTCTCCTAACCCTAATCCTTACACCGGACACCACCTGCTGTACCCACGGACTGTGTTGTAGTACTTTATTATCTTAGGACCCCAGAATGTCCCCAACCCTATCAAACAAAAGACCTTTAACAGGACCTACTAAACCACTGCTCACCATCATCCTTACACCAGACACCACCTGCTGTACCCGCGGACTGTATTGTAGTCCTTTATTATCCTACGACCCCAGAATGTCCCCAATCCTCTCAGACAAAAGACCTTTACCAGGAGGTACCAAACCTCTGCGTGCCATCATCGTTACACCAGACACCTCCCGCTGTACCTATGAGCCTAGCTTTAGTCCACTATCTTCAAACCCTAAAATGTCACCAACCTTATCAGACAAAAGACCTTAGAAACCTGGAATGACACCAACCCTATCAGATGAGAGACAGGACCTACCTAGCCTCTTTGCACCATCATTGTTATACTCACCTCCTGCCATACCCATGGACCGTGCTGTAATCCCTTGGTGTCTTAGAACCCCAGAATGTCACCAAACCTATCACACAAGAGACCTTTAACGGGACCTACCAAACCTCTCCAAGCCATCATCCTTTCACCCAACACCTCCCGCTGTTCCTACTTCACCAATAAACACTGACGTGTGACATACAGAAATTCGTATGTGTTCTGCGTTAATGTTAATCTATGTTTTTAATTCAGATCAGCTGGGAGAATATTCCGATAGAAGCTGTCACACTCCAGCACTGCATACTTGTTGCCTCTCCATTACACTGCCCACAGTAAAGATTATAAATCAGCCTCATCTATTATAATTTTGTAGACTGACCTATGAAAAATCCATATTGTTGTATTAGATTTGGTGATGTCACTACTGTGCTGGTCACTGTTCTCCTTGCTGGAGGATGTGACATGAGGAAGCAAAGCCCCGCCTCTACCAAGATGGCCGCCTCCACACAGAGAAAGTACAGGACAAGCCAGTAATGGGGGAAAGATCGGCTGCAGGGAGACCACAGACAATACTGGTGACCAGTCCTTTGCCTTTTGGGGATTCAGTTTCTCTTGGACTCCATTATGTAATATTGTTGTGCACATTCAGAAGATGGCACGTGGTATACGGCAGTTGGCAGAGCAGCAACTGGAAGACCTCAGGGGTCCCTCCATCTCTAACTCTTGGCTCCAGTCTAACTACAGTAGCAGACTGGGACCCACAAGCAGCCAGAGCTAGGATATGCATAAAGCACTATAGGACATGCACACCACATGTGGTCAGTCGATGGTGGTCAATGTCATTACTTGGGCGAAGGGGAAAATGAATTCAGTACTGAACATTTAAACATAATTAAAGCCGAAGTTCAATCTGCTTATATTATCCACTCCTTGGTTCCTCCCTTCCCCCTCATCAACACATTAATGAGACCTTTCCATTTTCATTACATTACATTATCCCACCTCAACCTAACCACTGAACCATCACATTCTCAAACAATTCATCCCCACACAGCTCCCTCCTCATGTATCATTTCCCCCTCCTCTTTCAGATTGTAAGCCCTCACGGGCAGGGCCCTCCTTACCATCTTGTCTTGAATTGTATTGTAATTGTAATGTCTTCCTTACATTGTAAAGCGCTGCGCAAACTGTTGGCGCTATATGAATACTATGTAATAATAATATAATAATTACATACCTTATTTATTCTTTGTGCAATGCAGGCAGATCATGGCAGGTGGGAGGGGCCGGCAGGCAGATCATGGCAGGTGGGAGGGGGCGGAAAGCAGATCATGGCTGGTGGGATGGGCTGGCAGGCAGATCATGGCTGGGGGGAGGGGCCGGCAGGCAGATCATGACTGGTGGGAGGGGCCGGCAGGCAGATCATGACTGGTGGGAGGGGCCGGCAGGCAGATCATGACTGGTGGGAGGGGCCGGCAGGCAGATCATGACTGGTGGGAGGGGCCGGCAGGCAGATCATGACTGGTGGGAGGGGCCGGCAGGCAGATCATGACTGGTGGGAGGGGCCGGCAGGCAGATCATGACTGGTGGGAGGGGCCGGCAGGCAGATCATGACTGGTGGGAGGGGCCGGCAGGCAGATCATGACTGGTGGGAGGGGCCGGCAGGCAGATCATGACTGGTGGGAGGGGCCGGCAGGCAGATCATGACTGGTGGGAGGGGCCGGCAGGCAGATCATGACTGGTGGGAGGGGCCGGCAGGCAGATCATGACTGGTGGGAGGGGCCGGCAGGCAGATCATGACTGGTGGGAGGGGCCGGCAGGCAGATCATGACTGGTGGGAGGGGCCGGCAGGCAGATCATGACTGGTGGGAGGGGCCGGCAGGCAGATCATGACTGGTGGGAGGGGCCGGCAGGCAGATCATGACTGGTGGGAGGGGCCGGCAGGCAGATCATGACTGGTGGGAGGGGCCGGCAGGCAGATCATGACTGGTGGGAGGGGCCGGCAGGCAGATCATGACTGGTGGGAGGGGCCGGCAGGCAGATCATGACTGGTGGGAGGGGCCGGCAGGCAGATCATGACTGGTGGGAGGGGCCGGCAGGCAGATCATGACTGGTGGGAGGGGCCGGCAGGCAGATCATGACTGGTGGGAGGGGCCGGCAGGCAGATCATGACTGGTGGGAGGGGCCGGCAGGCAGATCATGACTGGTGGGAGGGGCCGGCAGGCAGATCATGACTGGTGGGAGGGGCCGGCAGGCAGATCATGACTGGTGGGAGGGGCCGGCAGGCAGATCATGACTGGTGGGAGGGGCCGGCAGGCAGATCATGACTGGTGGGAGGGGCCGGCAGGCAGATCATGACTGGTGGGAGGGGCCGGCAGGCAGATCATGACTGGTGGGAGGGGCCGGCAGGCAGATCATGACTGGTGGGAGGGGCCGGCAGGCAGATCATGACTGGTGGGAGGGGCCGGCAGGCAGATCATGACTGGTGGGAGGGGCCGGCAGGCAGATCATGACTGGTGGGAGGGGCCGGCAGGCAGATCATGACTGGTGGGAGGGGCCGGCAGGCAGATCATGACTGGTGGGAGGGGCCGGCAGGCAGATCATGACTGGTGGGAGGGGCCGGCAGGCAGATCATGACTGGTGGGAGGGGCCGGCAGGCAGATCATGACTGGTGGGAGGGGCCGGCAGGCAGATCATGACTGGTGGGAGGGGCCGGCAGGCAGATCATGACTGGTGGGAGGGGCCGGCAGGCAGATCATGACTGGTGGGAGGGGCCGGCAGGCAGATCATGACTGGTGGGAGGGGCCGGCAGGCAGATCATGACTGGTGGGAGGGGCCGGCAGGCAGATCATGACTGGTGGGAGGGGCCGGCAGGCAGATCATGACTGGTGGGAGGGGCCGGCAGGCAGATCATGACTGGTGGGAGGGGCCGGCAGGCAGATCATGACTGGTGGGAGGGGCCGGCAGGCAGATCATGACTGGTGGGAGGGGCCGGCAGGCAGATCATGACTGGTGGGAGGGGCCGGCAGGCAGATCATGACTGGTGGGAGGGGCCGGCAGGCAGATCATGACTGGTGGGAGGGGCCGGCAGGCAGATCATGACTGGTGGGAGGGGCCGGCAGGCAGATCATGACTGGTGGGAGGGGCCGGCAGGCAGATCATGACTGGTGGGAGGGGCCGGCAGGCAGATCATGACTGGTGGGAGGGGCCGGCAGGCAGATCATGACTGGTGGGAGGGGCCGGCAGGCAGATCATGACTGGTGGGAGGGGCCGGCAGGCAGATCATGACTGGTGGGAGGGGCCGGCAGGCAGATCATGGCTGGTGGGAGGTGCTGTACATAGCTTCCTGAAAAGATCACAGCACCCTGCCTGAGTACTTCTTCGAGAGCCCTCAGCTCTGATGCCAGCAGTTGGTTGGCCCTTGTGAAGAGTCATACAAATATTTAAAAGCCTTCATGGGCAGATGTGAGCGGGTATTCCTAGACATGCTTCATTTGCATGCAGGCCACCCTAGGTAACGCCCACAAGCCTCCATGATTGAAAGAACTAAAAACCAATAAATGAAAGGGGCGGGGCCAGGGCCAGTCAGACTGAGAAGCCTCCAGCCAGGCTCTATCTGACTTGCTGCAGCTTCTAATGCACTTTGTGAGACGCTCGCAGTGTGCAGTAACATCAGTAAGCAATGTCAGTACAACTGTGCGAGACTGAAAGGAAGGCCGGAGTCCAGCTTTAATAAAAGTAACCACAAGATGAAGACTTCCAAAAATTAAGAAACTTTTATTAAATAAAACAGGAACACAAAACAGAGAACATAAGTCGCACGTACAACAGAAAGAATTGTGTGCCGGGTTTGGACACACTGTGCCTGATGAAGGGGACCCTGCGCGCCCCCCGAAACGTTGTCAATAAAAGAAGGAACACTTGACCACATTGTTGGTGTGCTGGTGACATTCTGTTTTTCCGGGTTTGGACACGACGCACTCACAGCCTCTATAACACGGCAACGCTTTCAAACAGCAATTCAACGGTCAGCCTCTCGGCTCCATTATCTCGTCTTCTCCACTGAGATATAAACTTCCTGAGGGTTGTGCGGATGGGCATTTGTAAAAAAAAAAAATGGTCTCAAAGGGAATGCCGGAGCAGCTTAGAAGGATCTCAGGAACATGTCTGGAAGCCACGCTCCATCTACACAATCCCTAACCAAGTTCCAACAATACAAATCTTCCCGTTGCTTGTTCACCGGTGAGATCTACCACCGCGGGTCTTGGCGCACTAGGTCCTTTGGAGCCCAGACCTAGAGAAAGACGCCCGGGGGTCCCGGCCTGGTGGGAAGCTGGCAGGGAAGGAAGAAATGCTCTTTAGCAGCTCGAAACTGTCCAGGTAGTCCCGGAGAGTCTCCTGCAGCTGTTCTGCTGCATCCTGAATATTCTGGAAGGAAGGGCTGAGAGTGTGCAGACGATGCCAAAGATCCTGAGACTGCCACGCGCCTGGGGTAGAGCAGAGCCAAGTGTTACATGGACACAGAACACACACAGGTAGAAGATGGCAAATTGTCCCGTCAGTTCCTAACCAGATAGGGAGGTGCAAGTGTGTGTGTGTGGTGGAGGAGATGGTGGTGATGGTGGAGGAGATGGTGGTGATGGTGGAGGAGGAGGTGGTGGTGGTGGAGGAGGAGGTGGTGGTGGTGGTGGAGGAGATGGTGAAGGAGGAGGTGGTGAAGGAGGAGGTGGTGAAGGAGGAGGTGGTGGTGGAGATGGTGGAGGAGGAGGTGAAGGTGGTGGTGGGGCAATAGATGAGACCAAATGGCATTAGAACTCAACCTTTACATGAATGAGTAGGATATCTGTTTGGTATTGTGTATACTTTCTACAACGTGGTGGCTCAGCTCCACCAACAACCATTCCCTGGACTGCTCTCACTGCTCACTCCATGCACCTCACTGGTCAGTGGAATGGAAGGTCGTTGCTATGCAGACAAGGACAATCAGTCCATAGTACAGTGAGATAAATGAAAGAATGGCACAAAAGAGGCTTTTCTGGCTAATTAGGAGTCTGCGATCAGGTATGCCGACATTCAAATATTTCCATTCTCTAAGCATGCTGTAAAATGAGCTCAATGACCTCTGTAGCTGCAGGCACCTTGAAGCAATTCATCATGAAAAATCACAGCAAAAGTATTGAACTCCTGACTAAGCCACATGTCCCCCCTGCGCCAGCTCACTGCAGTAACTCAGCAGCTAAACTCCACTTCAGCAATGACAGCAGCTCAGCTCCCTCCCAGCAGTGACTGTAGCTCAGCTCCCTCCCAGCAGTGACTCTGTAGCCCAGCTCCCTCCCCTCCCAGCAGTGACTCTGTAGCCCAGCTCCCTCCCCTCCCAGCACTGACTCTGTAGCCCAGCTCCCTCCCCTCCCAGCACTGACTCTGTAGCCCAGCTCCCTCCCCTCCCAGCACTGACTCTGTAGCCCAGCTCCCTCCCCTCCCAGCACTGACTCTGTAGCCCAGCTCCCTCCCCTCCCAGCACTGACTCTGTAGCCCAGCTCCCTCCCCTCCCAGCACTGACTCTGTAGCCCAGCTCCCTCCCCTCCCAGCACTGACTCTGTAGCCCAGCTCCCTCCCCTCCCAGCACTGACTCTGTAGCCCAGCTCCCTCCCCTCCCAGCACTGACTCTGCAGCTCAGCTCCCTCCCCTCCCAGCAGTGACTCTGCAGCTCAGCTCCCTTCACTCCCAGCAGTGACTGCAGCTCAGCTCCCTCCCAGCAGTGACTCTGCAGCTCAGCTCCCTCCCCTCCCAGCAGTGACTCTGCAGCTCAGCTCCCTCCCCTCCCAGCAGTGACTCTGCAGCTCAGCTCCCTCCCCTCCCAGCAGTGACTCTGCAGCTCAGCTCCCTCCCCTCCCAGCAGTGACTCTGCAGCTCAGCTCCCTCCCCTCCCAGCAGTGACTCTGCAGCTCAGCTCCCTCCCCTCCCAGCAGTGACTCTGCAGCTCAGCTCCCTCCCCTCCCAGCAGTGACTGCAGCTCAGCTCCCTCCCAGCAGTGACTCTGTAGCTCAGCTCCCTCCCAGCACTGACTCTGTAGCCCAGCTCCCTCCCCTCCCAGCACTGACTCTGTAGCCCAGCTCCCTCCCCTCCCAGCACTGACTCTGCAGCTCAGCTCCCTCCCCTCCCAGCAGTGACTCTGCAGCTCAGCTCCCTTCACTCCCAGCAGTGACTGCAGCTCAGCTCCCTCCCAGCAGTGACTCTGCAGCTCAGCTCCCTCCCCTCCCAGCAGTGACTCTGTAGCCCAGCTCCCTACCAGCAGTGAATCAGCAGCTCAACTCTACCTTCCAGCAGCAGCTCAGCTCATATCTTCCAGCAGCGGCTCTCTGCAGCTAAACTCCCTCTCCTACCATATTCCTAGTCTCTAATGTAAACCAAAGCAAGTGCACTGGAAAGGGGAAGCCAAACTAAGAGAATGGAAGAGGGGGAGCTAAACTGTTGAGTCACTGCTGGGAGGGTGAGCTATTGTCACTGCTGGGGGGTGGAACTGAGCGGCAGTCACTGTTGGGAGGGAGAAGCAGGGTATGCTGAGCCGCTCAAACACTGCTGGTGGAGGGGAGCAGGGTAAACTGAGCCGCTGAGAGAGTGACTTGCAATGCTTTAGGAATATGTAAGTGCATGTATGTTCATTACTACATAACCAATGTTCACTTATTAACATGGGATCCAAGTTCACTTTATAGGCCTATTTTTGGTAAGGCCATCCATGGATTACTATAGGATTGGATATTCTAAAATGGATTACTATAGGATTGGATATTCTAAAATGGATTACTATAGGATTGGATGTTATGGGATGGAATACTATAGGATTGGATGTTATGGGATGGAATACTATAGGATTGGATGTTATTGGATGGAATACTATAGGATTGGATGTTATGGGATGGATGGAATATTATAGGATTGGATGGATGGATTACTATAGGATTGGATGATATTGGATGGATGGATTACTATAGGATTGGATATTTTAGGATGGATGGATTACTATAGGATTGGATATTTTAGGATGGATGGATTACTATAGGATTGGATGTTATTGGATGGATGGAATACTATAGGATTAGATGTTATGGGATGGATGGAATACTATAGGATTGGATGGATGGAATACAATAGGATTGGATGTTATTGGATGGATGGAATACTATAGGATTGGATGATATTGGATGGATGGAATACTATAGGATTGGATGGATGGATGGATTACTATAGGATTGGATGTTATTGGATGGATGGAATACTATAGGATTGGATGTTATTGGATGGATGGAATACTATAGGATTGGATATTATTGGATGGATGGATTACTATAGGATTGGATGTTATTGGATGGATGGAATACTATAGGATTGGATGGATGGATTACTATAGGATTGGATGATATTGGATGGATGGATTACTATAGGATTGGATGGATGGAATACTATAGGATTGGATGATATTGGATGGATGGATGGATTACTATAGGATTGGATGTTATTGGATGGAATACAATAGGATTGGATGTTATTGGATGGATGGAATACTATAGGATTGGATGATATTGGATGGATGGAATACTATAGGATTGGATGGATGGATTACTATAGGATTGGATGTTATGGGATGGATGGATTACTATAGGATTGGATGATATGGGATGGATGGATTACTATAGGATTGGATGATATTGGATGGATGGATTACTATAGGATTGGATGTTATTGGATGGATGGAATACTATAGGATTGGATGATATTGGATGGATGGAATACTATAGGATTGGATGGATGGATTACTATAGGATTGGATGTTATGGGATGGATGGATTACTATAGGATTGGATGATATTGGATGGATGGATTACTATAGGATTGGATGTTATTGGATGGATGGAATACTATAGGATTGGATGATATTGGATGGATGGAATACTATAGGATTGGATGGATGGATTACTATAGGATTGGATGTTATGGGATGGATGGATTACTATAGGATTGGATGATATTGGATGGATGGATTACTATAGGATTGGATGTTATTGGATGGATGGAATACTATAGGATTGGATGATATTGGATGGATGGATTACTATAGGATTGGATGTTATTGGATGGAAGGAATACTATAGGATTGGATGATATTGGATGGATGGAATACTATAGGATTGGATGATATTGGATGGATGGACTATTATAGGATTGGATGATATTGGATGGATGGACTATTATAGGATTGGATGATATTGGATGGATGGACTATTATAGGATTGGATGATATTGGATGGATGGACTATTATAGGATTGGATGATATTGGATGGATGGACTATTATAGGATTGGATGATATTGGATGGATGGACTATTATAGGATTGGATGATATTGGATGGATGGACTATTATAGGATTGGATGATATTGGATGGATGGACTATTATAGGATTGGATGATATTGGATGGATGGACTATTATAGGATTGGATGATATTGGATGGATGGACTATTATAGGATTGGATGATATTGGATGGATGGACTATTATAGGATTGGATGATATTGGATGGATGGACTATTATAGGATTGGATGATATTGGATGGATGGAATACTATAGGATTGGATGATATTGGATGGATGGAATACTATAGGATTGGATGATATTGGATGGATGGACTATTATAGGATTGGATGTTATTGGATGGATGGAATACTATAGGATTGGATGATATTGGATGGATGGAATACTATAGGATTGGATGGATGGATTACTATAGGATTGGATGTTATTGGATGGATGGATTACTATAGGATTGGATGATATTGGATGGATGGATTACTATAGGATTGGATGATATTGGATGGATGGAATACTATAGGATTGGATGATATTGGATGGATGGACTATTATAGGATTGGATGTTATTGGATGGATGGATTACTATAGGATTGGATGTTATAGATAACAGTTGCAAACAAGGACCCATACCTCCTACAGGAGCCTCCCGAAAGATATGGGGCCCAGCGTGATCCCCATCCAGTACTTCCTCCTCACCTTCCATCCAGTGGACTGGTGAAAGCACTAGGTCCTCAGGGTCCAGCAGTAGAGAAGACTGCAGTCCTGCAATACAGAAGACATCACAGGAATGAGGGGGGCAGCGGAGAAATGCCGGGGTCAGTGAACTGCAGTCTACTACATACTTATTACTACCTATTACTTCAGTGATGATGGAGCATTGAGACGGCTTCCCGGCCAATCAGGAAGTATCGGGCTAGACATCGGAGCATACTAGTATCGGTATCGGTGCATCCTTATGGAATACTATAGGATTGGATGTTGTGGATAACAGTCACAAACAAGGACCCGTACCTCCTCCAGGAGCCTCCCCAAAGATATGGGGCCCAGCGTGATCCCCATCCAGTACTTCCTCCTCACCTTCCATCCAGTGGACTGGTGAAAGCACTAGGTCCTCAGGGTCCAGCAGTAGAGAAGACTGCAGTCCTGCAATACAGAAGACAACACAAGACTGTGGGGGGCAGAGGAGAAATGAGCACAATAAGCACAGAGACTGATGTGACTGTGGGGGGAGGGGACATTAGAGTGTAAGCTCCTCTGTACAGAGACTGATGTGACTGTGGGGGGAGGGGACATTAGAGTGTAAGCTCCTCTGTACAGAGACTGATGTGACTGTGGGGGGAGGGGACATTAGAGTGTAAGCTCCTCTGTACAGAGACTGATGTGACTGGCTCAGTGGTCTCTGTACAGCGCTGTGGTATATGTCAGAGCTACATATCTGAAAATCATTGTGATCATTCAGTACACTGTAAGCGCCTCACTCACCGGTGCTGTCGGACTCGCTGTTGCAGCTTGCGGCCTGTCTGAGTGAGCTCAGTAGTTGCCCCATCTCCTCATAGAAGGGGAAGTCCAGGGCAGTAAGTCCGGAGTCTCGGCCCGCCCCACCATCCGCCATCCTCCTCTGTTTCCTGAATCTCTCCTTCAGGATCTGCCATTGCGCCTTCACCTGCCTGGTGCTGAAGAGACACAATTCAGAGAGAGACATATTATTTCATACTGTGGGTCGGATCAGATCCACGTCTGCGTTGTAGTCAGGGTACCGTCGTGTGGGCACCCCAGTGCTTGGCTGCTGCCATACCCGTTTAGGGGCGGGCTTTACATCTGGGAGGAGCTTACACCTATATAGAGATGGAGGCACGGTTTGCTCCAAGATTAATAGCGAGAATGCCACCACAAGCCCCACAACTCACCACCCTTGTGCGGTGTTCGATCCCCCCACCAGGTTGTGCCGAAGACTGCGCCACAATGTAAGCTCCGCCCCCCCATGAAGCAGTAGGGTGCTTTAGTCAGTTGTTTGCTTGCCAGGAGGGATCATTTTCAGTACTGAAATCCAATATGAAATGTACATATCTCATATAATGTCGCAGTGGGCGGTATTACGGCCTGTGTCGTCAATGCAATACCCGCAGGAAGCAGCTCAAATGCAGGTCAGAAGGAGGTCAGCTGCAAGTCAAGCGCACCTGTCAATCAATTCTGAATGAACTTATGCCAAACTCGTGCCAGGTCTGTAAGTAGTCACCGGCTGTAAGCGACCCCTGTAACTGCGCCAAGCGCACCTTCCCGTGCTATTGAGAAACGCGCTCTTCCGCGCATGCGTGGACGCTATCAACCAGCCGTAGCAAAGGCGCGCCAAAACGGCGCACAGGAAGTGACACATCACCCCAATCACTGGAGCCTCTTCAGCTCTCCTGTGATCTCAGGGGTCTGGAAAAAAATCTACTTGTCCAAGGACTGGAGCGGGGGCCGAATCTACCTGTCCCGATACGAAAAAAATTAATTTTACCCAAAACCGTATTTAGCAGTGCCAAGATGAGCTTCTCATTGGTCAGTGGCGCCGGGTGACCGCGCTGACCAACGAGTGCTTGCAATTTGCGAGCGAAATTCAGAATACATGGCAAGGCTACAGATAGTACACCCGTACTGGCGGATGGGAAGGACCGTTCCCTGAAAGGGAAGTATAGCGGGAGGGGGAGGGGGCCAGATTTGAGCAGGTAATTCAATTTTTCCAAATTACTTGGGAAAGTGAACTTACCCTTTAGGTGCAGGCTTGGGCGATCGTGTGCGGTTGCGTGCAGAAGTTGCTGCGCGGCCCCATTGATTTCAGTGGAGTTACATCCGTGTGGCAATCACTGAAAAAGGGCACATGCAACACGCACCATGCAGTGTTGTCAACCGTGATTATGTCTGATTGCACGGGCGGTATTGTGGCGGGTGGTGTGTGATTCTGTGACCGCTAGGCCATCCACGCGATTTTGTCCGGGTAACGGATCGCCCAGTCCGCTCACACACAATACCCCATGCATGCAGATGGTGGGTGCAGCGGGGTTTTTATTTTACTCGAGTATAAGCCGAGATTTTCA
This sequence comes from Nanorana parkeri, assembly GCF_000935625.1. NCBI lineage: Eukaryota > Metazoa > Chordata > Amphibia > Anura > Dicroglossidae > Nanorana > Nanorana parkeri. The sequence continues at coordinate 22,507 of NW_017308517.1, forward strand.
GCCCATTTTTTTGGCTGAAAAGTGCCCCCCCCCCTCGGCTTATACTCGAGTCAGCGCCAGCGCGTCTTCTTACTTACCTCGCCGAGCGTCGCGTCACTGCTGCTCCGGTGGGCGGCGCTCCGAGCGGGGTCATCTGGCAGTCTCCGGGTCCTAATTTAGGTGGCCGGAGACTGCCAGATGACCCCGCTCGGAGCGCCGCCCACCGGAGCAGCAGTGACGCGACGCTCGGCGAGGTAAGTAAGAAGAAAAAAAAAAACCCCCGCAGCGGCCAGTCAGGAGCAGGGGAGCAGGGATGAGTCAGCGGCGCGCTGGTCAGGCGAGAGGAGCTCCAGGTGGGGTTGTAATTTAGCGGGCAGGCACCTCTAAGTCAGCTAAATTAGGACCCCACCTGGAGCTCCTCCCACTGGACCAGCGCGCCGCTGACTCGTCCCTGCTCTCTCCGGCACACGGACACAGTGAGTGAGGGCAGATTTGGGGGGGAGATTTATTAAGCAATTATGTATTGTTTGCACTGTATGAGCAGTATATACTGTATATGTACTATATATAGAGTACATACTGCTCATACAGTGCAGACAATACATTTACAATTATACTAACATGAATGTATTAAATGATCTGTATGTAGCCCTGTACTAGGGATCATTTAACCCATTCATGTTAGCAGAGGATCATTGTAAATGTATTGTTGCAGGCACTCTATATGTACATGTACTATATACTACATATAGAGTGCACTGAACAATAGATTTACAATTATCCTCTGCTAATATGAATGGGTTAAATGATCCGTAGTACATGATATGTAGCCCTGTACCCCCTTTTCCACTTACAGAGCTAGGTTATTTTTCTTTTAAATAAATGTTAAATTCATTTTATTGGTATCTATCTACCAGTAGCTGCCTCATTTCCCACCCTCGGCTTATATTCGGGTCAATACTTTTTCCCAGTTTTTTTTGGTAAAATTAGGTACCTCGGCTTATATTCGGGACGGCTTATACTCGAGTATATACGGTACTTTGTAATATTGGTTATTTTTAATTCTCATTTATTGTATTTATTTGTTTACTTTATCGCCTTTTTCCATTTTTATGTATTTCCATTTTTAATTGTAATTTTTTTTCTCACTTGACTTTATTGCTATTACACAAGGGCTAACAAGGCCCCTTGTGTGAAAGCATTTGGAGGTGACAGGTTCTCTTTATTGAACCCCGTCACCTCCAACACAGGAGTTCTAGCGCAGCGCTGCGCTCGTTTTCCTGGGACAGGAAGGCTGCATTCCTGTTTCACTGCACACATGGAGCTCCGTGCTGTAACCTAATCTAATTTGCCTGGTCCCGGGTCCCCCGCAAGAGGGGGGGGACCCCGAAGACCATGGCAGAAAAGAAGCCAGCGTGCAGCCAGGAGAGGTACATGGTCTGGCCGCCCGCCGGAGATAGATAGATAGAGAGAGAGGGGAGGGGGGGGGTGAGATTCAGGCTCGTTACCAGTGATTTTGGACGGCTGTACAGCCGTTCAAAACCACTCGTACGAAACGGCTCCCACACTACATTTAGCTGTGCTGCTTGCCCGCAGCCGGGCTAAATGTAGAAAAAAAAACTACCCCCCCAACGCCCGAAACTGCCTGTCCCGGGCGTCGGGCGATGGGAATTCCACACCCCTGGATCTCCTTCCTGATTTGCTGTGCCCCGGAGTTGGCTTGACCATTCCTGCCTGCCGTCGACCTCTGATTTTTTTTTACTGGACTTCCTTTCTGCCTGACCCCTGTGTACTGTTCTTGCCCGATTGGTTTTGACATGAGGGAGCATGTGACCTCCTCGCGGGATGCAGTGCTCAGCCCAATCACCAGGCCTGAACATTGTCACCTCAGGAGTAAGCTCCAACACCCTAAGACATGGAGCTCACAAGGGGTTTTAACCCTCAAACAAAACAGGTATCGAGGTGTGGAGCAGGTATGGAAAACAGGTATGGAGCAGCAAGGGGAGCATGGGGAAGGGAAGCGGGTGGGCGGTAGTCTTCCCCTTAATGGGCAAAGTCTCTTTATGTACAACCCATCAAACGTTTCCTAAAATGAGAAATGTTACAATCCAGGATGAGTTCTTCTGTCCCGTCCCCTGATATGAAGCAGTAGATGACCCCCTCACCTGACTCTGATGTCATAGAAGTCCAGTAGGACACTGAGGCCTTCAAACACATCCATGTTCTGTAAATCTTCCAGCATCAATCCCTGAACGAAACCAACACCCTGGATCAGATCCAGGAGAGTGTGCGTCTCATCGAGCGTCCATTCCCGGTCCTCAGGATCTATCATGGCTGCCCTGCAGATGAGAGGTCCCAATATCAGCAGAGAGAGAGAGAAAACCATATATCAGAAGACGTTCATCTGACATTTCTCCAGCCAGACACAGAGCAGTCTCTACTGGACCGCCATTGTGAAGAAGTCCCACCGACAACATAGGACAGTCTCTACTGGACCGCCATTGTGAAGAAGTCCCACCGACAACATAGGACAGTCTCTACTGGACCGCCATTGTGAAGAAGTCCCACCGACAACTATCATGGCTGCCCTGCAGATGAGAGGTCCCAATATCAGCAGAGAGAGAGAGAAAACCATATATCAGAAGACGTTCATCTGACATTTCTCCAGCCAGACACAGAGCAGTCTCTACTGGACCGCCATTGTGAAGAAGTCCCACCGACAACATAGGACAGTCTCTACTGGACCGCCATTGTGAATAAGTCCCACCAACAACATAGGACCGCCTCTACATACAGGACCGCCATTGTGAAAAAGCCCCACACACCCACCAACAACATAGGACAGTCTCTACTGGACCGCCCTTGTGAATAAGTCCCACCAACAACATAGGACAGTCTCTACTGGACCGCCATTGTGAATAAGTCCCACCAACAACATAGGACAGTCTCTACTGGACCGCCATTGTGAATAAGTCCCACCAACAACATAGGACAGTCTCTACTGGACCGCCATTGTGAATAAGTCCCACCAACAACATAGGACAGTCTCTACTGGACCGCCATTGTGAATAAGTCCCACCAACAACATAGGACAGTCTCTACTGGACCGCCATTGTGAATAAGTCCCACCAACAACATAGGACAGTCTCTACTGGACCGCCATTGTGAATAAGTCCCACCAACAACATAGGACAGTCTCTACTGGACCGCCCTTGTGAATAAGTCCCACCAACAACATAGGACAGTCTCTACTGGACCGCCATTGTGAATAAGTCCCACCAACAACATAGGACAGTCTCTACTGGACCACCATTGTGAATAAGTCCCACCAACAACATAGGACAGTCTCTACTAGACCGCCCTTGTGAATAAGCCCCACACACCCACCAACAACATAGGACAGTCTCTACTGGACCGCCCTTGTGAATAAGTCCCACACCCACCAACACCACAGGACAGTCTCTACTGGACCGCCCTTGTGAATAAGCCCCACACCCACCAACACCACAGGACAGTCTCTACTGGACCGCCCTTGTGAATAAGTCCCACACCCACCAACACCACAGGACAGTCTCTACTGGACCGCCCTTGTGAATAAGTCCCACACCCACCAACACCACAGGACAGTCTCTACTGGACCGCCCTTGTGAATAAGTCCCACACCCACCAACACCACAGGACAGTCTCTACTGGACCGCCCTTGTGAATAAGTCCCACACCCACCAACACCACAGGACAGTCTCTACTGGACCGCCCTTGTGAATAAGTCCCACACCCACCAACACCACAGGACAGTCTCTACTGGACCGCCCTTGTGAATAAGTCCCACACCCACCAACACCACAGGACAGTCTCTACTGGACCGCCCTTGTGAATAAGTCCCACACCCACCAACACCACAGGACAGTCTCTACTGGACCGCCCTTGTGAATAAGTCCCACACCCACCAACACCACAGGACAGTCTCTACTGGACCGCCCTTGTGAATAAGTCCCACACCCACCAACACCACAGGACAGTCTCTACTGGACCGCCCTTGTGAATAAGTCCCACACCCACCAACACCACAGGACAGTCTCTACTGGACCGCCCTTGTGAATAAGTCCCACACCCACCAACACCACAGGACAGTCTCTACTGGACCGCCCTTGTGAATAAGTCCCACACCCACCAACACCACAGGACAGTCTCTACTGGACCGCCCTTGTGAATAAGCCCCACACCCACCAACAACACAGGACAGTCTCTACAGGACCGCCCTTGTGAATAAGTCCCCCCAACAACATAGGACAGTCTCTACTGGAGCGCCCTTGTGAATAAGTCCCACCAACAACATAGGGCAGTCTCTACTGGACCACCCTTGTGAATAAGCCCCACAAACCCACCAACAACACAGGACAGTCTCTACTGGACCACCCTTGTGAATAAGCCCCACACCCACCAACAACATAGGACAGTCTCTACAGGGCCGCCATTGTGAATAAGTCCCACCAACAACATAGGACAGTCTCTACTGGACCGCCCTTGTGAATAAGCCCCACACCCACCAACAACATAGGACAGTCTCTACTGGACCGCCCTTGTGAATAAGCCCCACACCCACCAACAACATAGGACAGTCTCTACAGGACCGCCCTTGTGAATAAGTCCCCCCAACAACATAGGACAGTCTCTACTGGAGCGCCCTTGTGAATAAGTCCCACCAACAACATAGGGCAGTCTCTACTGGACCACCCTTGTGAATAAGCCCCACAAACCCACCAACAACACAGGACAGTCTCTACTGGACCACCCTTGTGAATAAGCCCCACACCCACCAACAACATAGGACAGTCTCTACAGGACCGCCCTTGTGAATAAGTCCCACACACCCACCAACAACACAGGACAGTCTCTACTGGACCACCCTTGTGAATAAGCCCCACACCCACCAACAACATAGGACAGTCTCTACTGGACCGCCCTTGTGAATAAGCCCCACACCCCCCAACAACATAGGACAGTCTCTACTGGACCGCCATTGTAAATAAGACCCACCAACAACATAGGGCAGTCTCTACTGGACCACCATTGTAAATAAGACCCACCAACAACATAGGGCAGTCTCTACTGGACCGCCATTGTGAATAAGTCCCACAAACCCACCAACAACACAGGACAGCCTCTGCAGGACCGCTATTGTGAATAAGTCCCACCAACAACATAGGACAGTCTCTACAGGACCGCCCTTGTGAATAAGTCCCACAAACCCACCAACAACATAGGACAGTCTCGACTGGACCGCCATTGTGAATAAGTCCCACAAACCCACCAACAACATAGGACAGTCTCTACAGGACCGCCCTTGTGAATAAGTCCCACAAACCCACCAACAACATAGGACAGTCTTTACATACAGGACCGCCATTGTGAATAAGTCCCACACACCCACCAACAACATAGGACAGTCTCGACTGGACCGCCATTGTGAATAAGTCCCACAAACCCACCAACAACATAGGACAGTCTCTACATACAGGACCGCCATTGTGAATAAGTCCCACAAACCCACCAAAAACACAGGACAGCCTCTACAGGACCGCCATTGTGAATAAGCCCCATACAATAGCACCTCTTTAATGGGTGACTTTGTACATGGCACATGTTAGCCCCCCACAGGAAGCTTTTAGGGCCATCATCTATGGCAGACCTGGGAATTTTAGGACCCGCGGGCTGTATCTGGCCCTTGCCTGCCCCACTGGCCAGAGACAGACCAATTGCCAACCTGAGCTCGGTTATGACTGGCTGACAGCAGATGGGCCGGCCTCTGAGGCCAGTGCATTTACTGTAAGCTATAGCACCAGCACAGGTTGGCGATCGGCCCCGTCCTCTTCAGGCCTTGGATGCCAGGTACTCTAGAGTCCTAGCAACCAGTGATGTCAGGGGTCCTCCTCCTCTCCAGTCATTAGTTGCTAGGACCACTGGTGACCTAGCAACCAATGTCAGGGGTTCTCCTTCTCTGCAGTCACTGGTTGCTAGGACCACCTGGCGGTCCTAGCGACCAATGATGTCAGATGGTGTAAACAGGCCCTCACACCTACAATTAGGGTTGCCACCTGTCCAGAATTCACCTGGACAGTCCAGGTTTTAGCACATACAGGACTCAAAACCCGGACTGATTTCAACCCATTTGGATGATATGGATCCTCCAAATGGGTTGAAAATGCCTTTTGATTGGCACCGTCCACCAACTTTCCCACCCAATTCGATCATTTTGACGAGGCGGCAGGCAGGGGCGGGCGAGCAGCAACAAAATGGCCGACATTTGGTAATGATGTCGGCACGGTGCCTCAGAAATATACGTCAACAAATGCAAGTTGCCTTCACACACTGAGGAGAATTTTATAGACTTTCTCCATCAATGATCGAATTTTGGAGTGAAGAAAATGAAAATGTAAGCCGTTGCTATGGGCAACATCACTACTTTGCACAGAACAGGAGGTGACAGGACATTGATTTCCACATACAAGGAAAGGAAGGTAGACTGTAACCCTTCCCTTCTTCCTAATATGTGAGCTGTGTACTGAACGCTATATATGTATATATATATATATATTATATACACACACTGTATACCTCACTAACTGAACTGGCGGGGACAGGCACCAAACAAGGGCCCCCTCTAACAACGTCTCCTCCTCCTCCGCGCTCAGGTGTACCAAGATGGCCGCACGTCGAGCGCGCGGGGCGGAGCCAGGTTGAAATTGGGCGGGACCCAGCGTTCCTATAGGCTGAGTGGGCGGGCCTAGGATGCCGGAAGAGAGTTGAGTGAGCTGTAAGCACGTGTGACAACGGCGGTGTTGCTGTTAGCGACCATGAGAAGAGCTGCGTTGTGATTGGTTAGTATCGGGGAACCCGAACGTTATCATCTCCTTAAAGTGGAACCCCCATTTAATCTTGCTCTGGGTATTAGAGGGTACCCCCCTATCCCCTTTCCTTCCCATGCCAACTATAGTAGAGGTGTCACCCTTCATAATGGAGGCCAGCATCTCCTTCCTCCGTGCTTATAGTGGGGGGGTGCCCTAACTCTCACACCTTCCATACAGGGGGGCATTTGTACATGGCACATGTTAGCCCCCCACAGGAAGCTTTTAGGGCCATCATCTATGGCAGACCTGGGAATTTTAGGACCCGCGGGCTGTATCTGGCCCTTGCCTGCCCCACTGGCCAGAGACAGACCAATTGCCAACCTGAGCTCGGTTATGACTGGCTGACAGCAGATGGGCCGGCCTCTGAGGCCAGTGCATTTACTGTAAGCTATAGCACCAGCACAGGTTGGCGATCGGCCCCGTCCTCTTCAGGCCTTGGATGCCAGGTACTCTAGAGTCCTAGCAACCAGTGATGTCAGGGGTCCTCCTCCTCTCCAGTCATTAGTTGCTAGGACCACTGGTGACCTAGCAACCAATGTCAGGGGTTCTCCTTCTCTGCAGTCACTGGTTGCTAGGACCACCTGGCGGTCCTAGCGACCAATGATGTCAGATGGTGTAAACAGGCCCTCACACCTACAATTAGGGTTGCCACCTGTCCAGAATTCACCTGGACAGTCCAGGTTTTAGCACATACAGGACTCAAAACCCGGACTGATTTCAACCCATTTGGATGATATGGATCCTCCAAATGGGTTGAAAATGCCTTTTGATTGGCACCGTCCACCAACTTTCCCACCCAATTCGATCATTTTGACGAGGCGGCAGGCAGGGGCGGGCGAGCAGCAACAAAATGGCCGACATTTGGTAATGATGTCGGCACGGTGCCTCAGAAATATACGTCAACAAATGCAAGTTGCCTTCACACACTGAGGAGAATTTTATAGACTTTCTCCATCAATGATCGAATTTTGGAGTGAAGAAAATGAAAATGTAAGCCGTTGCTATGGGCAACATCACTACTTTGCACAGAACAGGAGGTGACAGGACATTGATTTCCACATACAAGGAAAGGAAGGTAGACTGTAACCCTTCCCTTCTTCCTAATATGTGAGCTGTGTACTGAACGCTATATATGTATATATATATATATATTATATACACACACTGTATAC
>NW_017308517.1:30705-38371 GCF_000935625.1 Nanorana parkeri
GGAACAGGTCACAAGTCAGGCCTCCATCTTACCGCTCTCTCTACAACGTCTCCTCCTCCTCCGCGCTCAGGTGTACCAAGATGGCCGCACGTCGAGCGCGCGGGGCGGAGCCAGGTTGAAATTGGGCGGGACCCAGCGTTCCTATAGGCTGAGTGGGCGGGCCTAGGATGCCGGAAGAGAGTTGAGTGAGCTGTAAGCACGTGTGACAACGGCGGTGTTGCTGTTAGCGACCATGAGAAGAGCTGCGTTGTGATTGGTTAGTATCGGGGAACCCGAACGTTATCATCTCCTTAAAGTGGAACCCCCATTTAATCTTGCTCTGGGTATTAGAGGGTACCCCCCTATCCCCTTTCCTTCCCATGCCAACTATAGTAGAGGTGTCACCCTTCATAATGGAGGCCAGCATCTCCTTCCTCCGTGCTTATAGTGGGGGGGTGCCCTAACTCTCACACCTTCCATACAGGGGGGCACCACTCCTATGGAGACCCCCCCCACCCCCCTTAAAATGGGGATCACATGATCTATGTGTCATGGTGTCTGTATTGGGGGGGGTGCATGCATGCTGTACATTGACTCTTCTATGCTTTGCGTATCTGCAGTGGATGGAGTACCCGCGCGTCCTGTTCCCCGGGTTTTACCATGAAGGTCCCATCGTCCAGGAATCATCGGGCATTGCGCCCACCCTGGGGTGGGGGGGCTATGACAGAGTTCAGCAAGACGTCAGGGATCCCCAACAGGTAAGCAGCAGGACAATATGGAGTTTAAGAGAGTTCCGGAATGATGGACTGACTGACATATGTCCGTCTCTCTGTCCCGCAGAGGAGGTTCGTCCCTCTGTACACCAGAGCGGCAGAGAGATGGGAGAGCACCGAGCCAGCGCCAGTTCCACGCCATTACCCCAACATCGGTAAGTGTCTTCGGTAGGGGGGTCGTCTTCCTGATCGCACTTCCTGCAGAGCCCTCCCCACCGGGGTAATAGAATCTTAGGGGCAGCTCTTCCCAGGTATTGGATGTGGAAGAGTTCTCTCCCCGGGGGGAATAGAATTGGAGGAGTTATCTCCCCACAGGGGTAATAGAATTGGAGGAGTTCTCTCCCCACAGGGGTAATAGAATTGGAGGAACCCCCCTCCTGAGGGGTAATAGAATTGGAGGAATTCTCTCCCCATGGGTTAAGATAATTGGAAAGGTCCCCCACCCCCAGGGTAATAGAATTAGTGAGTCCTTCCCCCTCAGGGTAATGGAATTTTAGGGGCCCTTCCTCTTAGGGAAATGCAATGGAAGGATTCTCTCCCCCCTCAGGGTAATGGATTTGGAGGGTGCCTCCCCCTCAGGGTAATGGGAGGGTGCCTCCCCCTCAGGGTAATGGGAGGGTGCCTCCCCCTCAGGGTAATGGGAGGGTGCCTCCCCCTCAGGGTAATGGGAGGGTGCCTCCCCCTCAGGGTAATGGAATGGGAGGGTCCCTCCCCCTCAGGGTAATGGAATGGGAAGGTCCCTCCCCCTCAGGGTAATGGAATGGGAAGGCCCCTCCCCCTCAGGGTAATGGATTTGGAGGGTGCCTCCCCCTCAGGGTAATGGAATGGGAAGGCCCCTCCCCCTCAGGGTAATGGATTTGGAGGGTGCCTCCCCCTCAGGGTAATGGAATGGGAAGGCCCCTCCCCCTCAGGGTAATGGATTTGGAGGGTGCCTCCCCCTCAGGGTAATGGAATGGGAAGGCCCCTCCCCCTCAGGGTAATGGATTTGGAGGGTGCCTCCCCCTCAGGGTAATGGAATGGGAAGGCCCCTCCCCCTCAGGGTAATGGATTTGGAGGGTGACTGCCTGAATTACGGAGTGTACTTAGTCTATCCCTAGTTTCTGCTGAGACCGCCATCATATTTTTGCCCCAGACCACAGCGGTCATTGTTAGGATGGTGAGTAGGAGGGGCCATCTCCATTCCCTGCCCTCTGCAATGAATGAACATGGAAGCACCAACGTGTTCACAGCTGGCAGACCCCGGCGGGTAAACGGCAGACCCGGCACTGTCCGTGCCCAGTCCGCTGGGGCAGAGTGCAAGGAGGGCATCAAGTATTCAGCGCTGCGGTACTTTGACTGACGTTTATTCCGTCATGCCATGCAACGCTGTACTGAAATGAATTTTATACCATTTTAGGGGCAGATAGAGCTTTCTTTTGGTGGTATTTAATGACCATGAGGGGAGGGGGGGGGGTTATTTTTTACTATATAAGAAAAAAGGTACCCTAAATTTTGGAAAAAAAACCCGTTTCCCTATGAAAGGTTAGTAAACATTTATTATTACCCAATTATTTTGGTAAAATATAAAAGGCGGGGTCACGTCGAGTAAATAGACACCAAACATGTCAAGCCTTTAAAATGGCGCGAAATCGCAAAAAAACTACCATACCCAAAAACCGCCCATAGGCGACGCTTTAAACGCTTTTACTGCTCATCAGTTTAGTGTTATCAGTGATTGATGGGCCTAGAATTATTGCTCTCACTGCGACGTTCGCGGCGACATGTGAGGCGGAATCGTCGTTGGCGCACCCGATGTATGTTTTGCGTGTGTATGTGGGGGGGCGGGGGAATTTGTTTTTGTTATTTTTACATTTTATTTTTTTGTGACAATTTTTTCTTTTTAGCTTTAATTTTTTTTTTTTTTTTTTTTTAACATTTAGCTTTATTGCTATCACATAGGGGACTAAGAATCCCCCTATGTGATAGCCAATTCAAATAACAGGTCCTCTTTATGGGGACATCAGGGGGTCTCTAAGACCCCTGATGTCACCTAGGGACCCCCAGTGAAGCTGATGAAGCAGAGATCTGTTTCATCGGCTTCTCACCGGCATCAGTAACCGAAGAGTTAAAGCAGAGACACCGGCACTGGCCATATTCTCGACCAATCAGGAAGCCGGGCGGCGAGTCATTACCCGGCTACCTGATTGGCTGGGAAGCTTATTCCCTTGTCCCTCGTCGCCAGGTGGCAAGTAAGCATGAAGCCGGCTTTCTGGCCAATCGGGGGCAGGTAATGACTCGCCGTCCTGCTTACTGATTGGGCAGCTTCCTGACCAATCGGGACACAAGTCATTACACGCAGGGATCATGGAGCTGGCTTCTTGGCCAATCAGGAAGCCGGGCAGCCTGTAATGACTCACCGCCTGGCTTCCTGATACCAGAAGCCCGGGTATGGGGATAGGCATGGGAGCATTTGGGCCAGTACATCGGCACCTGGCCCCGGTGTGTGTGTGTGTGTGTGTGTGTGTGTGTGTGTGTGTGTGTGTGTGTGTGTGTTCGATCTGTTTCATTAAGTGTATATTGTGTTTTCCAGGTCGGCAGGTTCTGCTGGGATCAGAGCAGCGATGCTTTCCAGACTATGGGCCGACTGCTGGAGCCGCACATCTACCTGGGAGAGAAGAAACTGAGGGTGACCGCCTCTATGTCGTAGTATAGGGTCTTGTCCTGTAGGAGAGACTCGCGGCTGCTGAATAACATCATTTGTGGCCACCAATCGGGATCAGACCTGTGTGAAGGATATACCGTGTTTCCCCGAAAATAAGACCCCTGTCTTAGATTTTCTTTTTTTTTTGGCTCAAAAAACACACACTAGGTCTTATTTTCGGGGGAAGGTCTTTTTTTTTTTTTTTTTTTTTATGTACAACAATCCAAAGTTAACGCAAATCCAAATTAAATAATCCAAAATAGCAAAGTTAGGAATATAATGATCAGGGCAATCAGGGGTGCGGTGCCTTTCCAAGAGCAATTTGGTAACCAATCGCAGGTCAGAATGAGCGAAGCGCGCTTTCACTATCAATTCCTCACAGGCGGTGTGCATTTTGGTATGACTCCGCCTGTGACAGGAGGCGGGGCTATAGAGGAGGCATCGGCTTATGCGGCTCTGCTCCCTCCGGTGCCGCCTCGCTTCCTCTAGCGCTGGCTTTGATTGGCACCGCTGATTCTCTCCCCCGGCTCTTCAAGCTCCCCCTTATGCCACCACCGGCCCTGGGAATGGTCACAACTAGGTCTTATTTTCGGGGGAAACGGTAGTAGATGTGATCCCTATGGCCCCATGTCTCCCACTTGTGATATCGATGCAACTCGCCAGCAACAGGTGTAATGTGCAGGACCGGGTATGACGGGGCAGAGTCTGCTCACATGCTCATTTCACCCACACAGGGCTTAGAGGTCAGCAACCTCGGCACTCCAGCTTATGTGGAACTACAAGTCCTATGAGGCATTGCAGTACTAAGGCAGCCACAGGCATGACTCCCAGAGGCATTATGGGATTTGTAGTTTCACCACAGATGCTGAGGTTCCCCACCCCTGTGATAGAGACTGTGACTAAGCCCTGTATGGGTAAACGCATCAGAGTGAGCAGGGTCTGGGTGGACCTGTATTCTTTGTCTAGGGCAGTAAAGTTTATTCAAGCTGATGTCAGAGGAGTGTGGCCGGTCTCTACTTTTCGGCATCACTCATCCGGCCAGCGACAGAGTGACCTGTGCAAGCGGGTGAATGTTTTCGCTGCGCTTTTTAGCGTTCCTGTTGCTGGTGAGTTGTCGTCACAATTGTGACACGAGCCTAACTGGGGGACAATTAGTTTGCTAAAGCACTGTTGCATCTCGGTGCTGCTGAACCCCATTGTCCTCCGAGCCACTTCCTGTCTACATGCGCTTGCTCCAGTGTCGGCTGCCCCATCATTGCTGTGGAACAACTTCCTGAAAGTGACAGCGGAATACCGTGCCCGGGCAACGCGTGTCTGCGTGGCCGCTTGTAGTCTCCACCAGGGAAACGTGTGGCAAGGTGACAACACGGGAGCATAAGTAAAAGACAGTTGTCTCATAACAGGAAGTGCCTGAACTATATATCTATATCTCTATAGATAGATAGATAGACGGGATCGCCATGTATTTGTTGCTGAAAAGAAAGCAGATGTACGAGATTTCTTATAGCAGTGGAATTTATTAGTAGGGGTCACATGTACATAGTGGCTGAGTTTCGATTGGTGGACACAGAGCTGTTTCTAATTGGCTACTTTTCAGCAGCTTTGTGGGGGAATGGCCTCCAATCATGGTAAAAAAATGTAGAATATCCTTTAAGTACAGAATTGATGTTATCATTGCTTTGCTTCCTCGTTTTCTGGATTAACATTCACATATGTTTCCTCCTAGGGGAATAACAGAGTTGACAAAATTAAAATGACCAAAATGTTCCAGTGGCTACACAACATGCCGTTCCATGAGTAAGTCTGGTGCTTGCCACTAGTTCACCATCATTTCCCCCCTCCTCCCATCTTCTATTGGGGCCGCTTGTAGATGGTGATTGTGTTTGGTAAAGATCTATACAAGCCAGCAGGAATGCATTGTGTACCGCATGGATCCTTTTAGCCATGAAAGCGCTCTCTGGAGTATGGCTTGTGACCCAACGAGACATACTGTCTTCCATGGAGTGGGGCTTGGGACCTAACAAGACGTACTCTCTTCTATGGAGTAGGGCACAGGGACCCAACGAGACATACTGTCTTCCATTGAGTGGGGCTTGGGACCCAACAAGACGTACTCTCTTCTATGGAGTAGGGGACAGGGACCCAACGAGACATACTGTCTTCCATTGAGTGGGGCTTGGGACCCAACAAGACGTACTCTCTTCTATGGAGTAGGGGACAGGGACCCAACGAGACATACTGTCTTCCATTGAGTGGGGCTTGGGACCCAACAAGACGTACTCTCTTCTATGGAGTAGGGGACAGGGACCCAACGAGACATACTGTCTTCCATTGAGTGGGGCTTGGGACCCAACAAGACGTACTCTCTTCTATGGAGTAGGGGACAGGGACCCAACGAGACATACTGTCTTCCATTGAGTGGGGCTTGGGACCCAACAAGACGTACTCTCTTCTATGGAGTAGGGGACAGGGACCCAACGAGACATACTGTCTTCCATTGAGTGGGGCTTGGGACCCAACAAGACGTACTCTCTTCTATGGAGTAGGGGACAGGGACCCAACGAGACATACTGTCTTCCATTGAGTGGGGCTTGGGACCCAACAAGACGTACTCTCTTCTATGGAGTAGGGGACAGGGACCCAACGAGACATACTGTCTTCCATTGAGTGGGGCTTGGGACCCAACAAGACGTACTCTCTTCTATGGAGTAGGGGCCAGGGACCCAACGAGACATACTGTCTTCCATGGAGTAGGGGCTTGAGACCCAACGAAACATACTGTCTTCCAAGGAGTAGGGGCCTGGGACCCAATGAGACATCCTGTCTTCAGTGGAGTAGGGGCCTGGGACCCAACGAGACATACTGTCTTCCATGGAGTAGGGGCCTGGGACCCAACGAGACATACTGTCTTCCATGGAGTAGGGACCCAACGAGACACACCGTCTTTGACCCAGAATCATTCAGATCTGAAGTTTCCATGGCGATGTCAGTCATGTTGTTTTTATTACCTTTTTCCTCTTTCATTTCATACAGCTGTTATTATTCTCTCCGCAGATGTCCATTCTCGTACACCACCTACCCCATACGTGGGTTCTCCTTGCTCACTGGTGACTGGCTGCCGGATGTGCCGCCCGCATTGCTGGCTGAGCTGGTTAATGACGGCATGGCTGAGGATTGGAAGCAGCTGCAATTCCAGGAGTCTGTCACAGGGGGCGCTCTCTGCTGGGTTCCATATCCTGATGGTTTAGCAGGTTGTCTCATCTATCCTCGCGGGCCGGCTATGAACCAGCTCCGTATCCTTCTCCTGCTTGTCGCTGTAAATGTGTCTGACTGGGAAGAGGGGGGATTACTGAAAGCCTTGGTGTCCAACCTATATAGTGTGGCCCCCAGGGGCCCTGCAGGCAGCAGTCTGTCTTTCCTTATTGCCCTGTAATAGCGCCACATGTGAGGATGGGAAAGCAGCAATGTGACATTTTTGCATTTGGATGCACTGCAAAGAATGTTTTCAGGATCCTAAGTGGTTGTAGGGTGTGATCTGGTGTTCTATGTCCTCGGCCTGCCAGTGATCCTTAGCAACATGTCAGACTTTCAGCAGATGATCATGATGTCCTCCAGGCTGAAAAACCAAGGAAAGCCGGCCGTGTGCAACCTCCAGCAGAGGATCCTTCAGATCAGCACCGGGGAGTTTGACAACAGTAAGTGTAATGTGCATGCAAAGGCAAAATCTATGAACAGAGGTGGAGGGGTTTGGCCTTCCCTTCGGTCTTGTATCTGACCTCCGGCCTTCCCTTCAGTCTTATATCTGACTTCCGTCTGACCTCCGTCCTCCCCTTCAGTCTTCTGTCTAACCTCCGTCCTTCCCTTCAGTCTTGTATCTGACCTCCGTCCTTCCCTTCAGTCTTGTATCTGACCTCCGTCCTTCCCTTCAGTCTTGTATCTGACCTCCGTCCTCCCCTTCAGTCTTGTAGAATTCCCGGGAGTGGGACGCCGCCACGGGTGGTGCTCTCGGGTGGCAGGAAGATTGCTGTGCATAGGGTTCAGGGACAGACCAGGCGTCACTTCCTGCTGCTGATTTCAGCTCCGCGTTTCTTGTTGCGTTCTCAGTTTTCGTTGGTGTTCGGTCTGCGTACAATTTGGCCACATGGAGTTTTTCAGCTGATGATCCTCCCAGACCTCTTGGTGTTGTGAGAACGAAGACACCGAGCACCTGCATCAATGTCAGGTAAGTCCGATC
>NW_017308517.1:38407-39533 GCF_000935625.1 Nanorana parkeri
CTGTGGAGGTTCTCCTATAGATTGTGTCCTGAGGCCGGCCTCCTCTTATTGTCATTGTCCTCTCTCTGTGTATAGTGTGTGTGTGTCCCCCTCTCTGTGTGTATAGTGTCCCCAGTGTGAGTGTTTCCTCTGTCAGTCTATAGATTTCCCCTCATCAGTGTGTCCACTTTCTGTTTATAGGGTCCCTTGTCTTTGTATAGTTTCCTCTATCGGTGACGCCGTGCCCCTTCTCTGTGTATAGTGTCCCCTCGGTGACGGTGTCACCCCTCTCTGTGTATAGTGTCCCCTCGGTGACGGTGTCACCCCTCTCTGTGTATAGTGACCCTTCTCAGTGTCGCCGCGCCCCCTCCGTGTCTAGTTTCTGAATCCTCTTATGTTGCAGCCCTCACCTGCCCGGTGAACTCTGTGTCTGTACGGAGAGCGGGACGTTATACCTGTGGAACCTGGAGAGGGGGTAAGTATCTGTTACTGCCTTTGTGTTGCCCTGTTCCTCTCGCCCACATTTTATCTTTCACTCCTCCTATGATCCGGGGTTACCCGCTCTGCACTGACATCAGCAGCCATTGTTCTCCCATCTTCCTCTTCATCCTCCTTTCTATAATCAGCAAATAACATACACCAGTATCATCATCACCACCACCACCAACCGTCCCCGCCACCTCCATTACAGTGTCTCTGGCAATGTCGGCCCTCTCTATCTCTTGATTACTCCATTATTTTCCCTCCCAAGGTCCAAAGTAGGTTCTCTCTCTCTCTCTCTCTCTCGCCTCCTTAGCTCCCTATAACCAGCCAATACTCAGCACTCCGGCACCGCCACCATCCCCTCTCGCCTCCTTAGCTCCCTATAACCAGCCAATACTCAGCACTCTGGCACCGCCACCATCCCCTCTCGCCTCCTTAGCTCCCTATAACCAGCCAATACTCAGCACTCCGGCACCGCCACCATCCCCTCTCGCCTCCTTAGCTCCCTATAACCAGCCAATACTCTGCCATAGCATGCTTTAGGCACCACCATCTTCCCCCTTCTGCCTATCACATTCCACAGCCTGGCAATGCCCACCTTTCCTTCCTCCATCCTGTTTCGTCCTCCTCCCTATAACCATACAGTAGCCAATACTCCCCCCCC
>NW_017308517.1:39742-58581 GCF_000935625.1 Nanorana parkeri
CCCCATATCCATCTTATTGCGTTTCTTTAGTTTGCAGCGGATCCGTCAGGATGAAGAGACGCTTTTCTTCCGCGATGACTCTCCCTGGAGATGGAGCGACTTCACCTCCCACCCTCGTGTCCTGCAGTACACTGACCGCACTGGAGTGCAGGCTGCAGACGTCCGGGTAAACGCATCCTGGTGTTTCCCGATTTCCAGAATGCAGGGATTGTATGTGTCAATCACTGTGTGTGCGACTTCTTCAACACCGTGGCATCAGCTGACGGATTGGCTTTCTGTGTGTGTGGCGCGACAGTGTTCACTTCGTCTTTGTTTTTAGATTCTAGGACACGAGTTCGATGTGCACGTGACCGCGCTGACACTGTGATGTCTCCTCAGGTGAAAGATGCTCAAAGCTTGGACCTGTTCCGTATCGGTCAGGATTCGTCATGCCAGAGAGGAGAGAGGGTGATATTATCCCGCTGTCTGCGAGAGACGAACCCAGCTCACTTCCTGGTGACCACACAGGTACCACTTCCTCTGCAGGACAGCACCTTGCTGGAAAGGGAGAGGCGATCAGATCATAGACTATACCTGCAGGGAGAAGTACTCCCAGTCTGCATGCAAATGCATCCTGCCCAGGATTGCCCACTCCTCTAGATAGACACACCCCCACCAAGACATTTTGATGTTTGCATAGCTCCTCCCCAAGAGCCAGCCCACTGCATGCATCACAGGTGAGGGCCCTGGAGAAGAGTACTGAGACAGTGTGCTTTGATGTCTTCAGCCAGGTTCAGTGGAGGGTTTTATTCCGGAGCCATGTGACCAATACTGATTATATTGTTCAGTGCCGCCCTTTCCCCCCCGCTCTGTTCTACTCATTATTTTTTCTCTTTCAGTTCTCGGTTTACATCATGGATGAGCGATGTCCTCTGGTACCAATGGCTAAATGGGCACACATGTTAGAGAGGCCGCCATCGTTCGTCAACGTTGTTCCAGGAGATGTGACTAACAAGATCCTGCTGGGAACTCAGCACAGCCAGGAGACGGTGCTGCTGCAGTACTCTGGTAAGGCCGGCTCTCCAGAAATGGCCGATCACATGTAGAGGATTTGTTCTTAACCGCCTCCCGGCCGGCCGGGAGCTTCCTGAATGTAACAGGCCATCAGACGTCCTGTTGGCCCCGCCCACTCGCACGCGGCAAACTGCCCAAATTTAAAAAACGGGCAGCCATGCCTGTTTACATACAAGCGATCCGCCAGCTATAGAGCCGGCGGATCGCTTGTATAAGGTGCCCATCGGTGCGCACCCCCCTCCTCTGGTCCCAAGCTCCGCTGTGCCCGGTGCCAGCCCGGGACCAGCACGGTTGCTCTGTGACGGGATCAGGGAGATCGGTACACTATCTCCCTCCGGTCCCCTCTCCGGTGTCATAATGCGGAAGTGATGTATATGACATCACTTCCGCATTCTTGTGTCACTCCCCTGCTTCAGAAGCTGATGAAGCAGATCTTTGCGGGAGGTCTTGAGCGGCGGGGACCGGAGAGCGGGAGGTCTTGAGGGGCGGGGACCGGAGAGCGGGAGGTCTTGAGGGGCGGGGACCGGAGAGCGGGAGGTCTTGAGGGGCGGGGACCGGAGAGCGGGAGGTCTTGAGGGGCGGGGACCGGAGAGCGGGAGGTCTTGAGGGGCGGGGACCGGAGAGCGGGAGGTCTTGAGGGGCGGGGACCGGAGAGCGGGAGGTCTTGAAGGACTGGAGAGCGGGAGGTCTTGAGAGGACGGTTTGGGTGATATTTCTGACATGAGGTTGGTGATGTAGCCGGGGAGCATGCAAACTCCATGCAGATAGTGTCCTGGGTGGGATTGGAAACCAGAGACCCCAGTGCTGCAAGGCAGAATTGCTAACCACTATATCTACCTGGATAGTTGAGTTTCAAGGACCTCTTGTATCTCCTGCACATTGGCTGGTGAGGGAACCTGCCATAGCGATGGACCAACAGGGACTGTGTGGGGATGTGGCTTAGGTCAGAGTGACCTGGGACTCAGCAGTAACGGGAGGGGACCTCTGGAGATATGAGGACACTTGGAGTTATTACCTTCTCACAATTCGATGAGTCTTTGGCATGTTGTGGAGTTCTTACATCTTTCCTCCGCGTTGCTTTTTTTTCCTCCAGGAGGCAACACCAACCCTTGCCAGCTGCATCTGCCCGCATTGAAACTCTCCCGGAATTCAGAGTCCCTCCATTACCTGGATCCGTTACCTCCGCTTCTCCATGACACTGTGACACAGAGGCTGGCATCTCCCATGGCAGGTAAGTGTGTCCCCTTGTGCGGCACAAGAACTGACCTCCCCCGATGAAATGATCATTAGCACGTTATGCCTTGGCTCGAGGCACAGACTTGTATCTGCTGTGGCAGGTCACAAATCTGATGCCACCTTAGCTTAGCATTGTCAGCCCGCAACAGGAAGTGCGGTCACTGGCAGGATCTCCAGGTGACAACTTCTTTTAGAAAAGATTCACAAAAATTTTTTGGCAGATACTGACCAACATAAAGAAAATACCTTATGGGTGTCCATTCATTTTAATATATTGTATAGATCATATTAACCGCCGAACGTTTAGAAACGGCCGGGCAGAAGTCTTCTGGATGCGGGCGGGCGTCTTTAAACGTCCTTCGTGCCCGCGGCCCCCTGGGGCGCACGAGCGGGAAATAGCCAGCGATGGCCGTTTTACATACAAGCGGTCCGGCATCTGTAAAGACGCCCGATGGCTTGTATGATGCATGTCTCTGTGCGCCCCTCCTTACCTCTTCTGGTGGTCGCGATCCCGGGCGTCCGATCCGGGCGACGTGGCTCCGTGCACTGAGAACGGAGGGAGGTCAGTACACGATCTCCTCCCCGGTCTCTGAATGCAGGAAGTGGTGTTTACTACATCACTTGCGCATT
Organism: Nanorana parkeri; assembly: GCF_000935625.1. NCBI lineage: Eukaryota > Metazoa > Chordata > Amphibia > Anura > Dicroglossidae > Nanorana > Nanorana parkeri. The sequence continues at coordinate 42,662 of NW_017308517.1, forward strand.
CTTCTGTCGCTCGAAAACCGGAGAGAAGCTGGTGGAGCAGATCTGTGCTTCGTCAGCTTCTCTGGGGGTCCCTAGGTGACATTAGGGGTCTTAGAGACCCCCTGATGTCTCCTTAAAGGGAACCTGTCACTGTAATTTTATATCACATAGGGGGATTCTTAGCCCCCTATGTGATGACAATAAAGTTAAGTGTGTAAAAAAAAAAAAATTGGTCACAAAATAAATAAAATTTACACACAAAAACCCACAAAAATGTTTTAAAGTCCCCTTACATACCACCAAAGGAAAGCTCTATCTGATCCCCAAAAATGGTATAAAAATAATTTCAGTACAGCATTGGATGATGGAATAAATGTCACAGTACTGCAGTGCTGAATACTAGAGGTGCACCGAAATGGAAATTTCAAAAACGAAACCGAAATTAAAAAAAGTTGTCAGGCCGAAACCGAAAATGTTTTTTATTATAATTTTTTAAATATTTTATTTATTTTTTATAAACCTTAAATATTTTTATATTTCCCATTTTTTAATAAATATTTTTATTTTGTACTTTTTAGGGGCTTTGGGGGAAATAATAGGGGTCTAAACAGATCCCTGATATTTCCCTTTTTTAAAATGGAAAAAGAGATTGAGAACACAAAGTCCTCAGAGACACACAGAGTCCTCAATCTCTTATTCTGTGTCCCCTGTTATCAATGATCAGGAATCCTCTATACTGAGTGTACCTGATCATTCATAACTTGAGAACATTGTGTGTTTACTATAACTACAACTATGAATGAACAGGAAGTGATGTAGGAGAGGATGTAGATCACTTCCCATTCATTCATAATTGAGGATATAGTCAACATACCATGTCCTCCATTATCTACAAACACTCAGCGATCACTGAACGCTGAGTGTTTGTAGCCTGCTCTCTGACACGCTGTCACAGGAGGCGGAGGAGAGCTCAGCCTCCTGTGACAGCGCGGGTTGTCTCCGCCCCCCCCCCACTGATCTGCCGGACTGTGATAGGAGGCTGAGCGATGTGGGAGGAGGGCCGCTCACAGCGCTCTCTTCCCGCAGCGCTCGGCCGGCTGTTGCACTCTCTCTTCCCCGCTGGGACACAAAGCAGCGCCCAGCCGGGAGGAGAGAAACAAGGGATGCGCAGCTGTATCGGCAAGAAAATGTCACTTTCGGCATTTAGCCAAAAGTGCCATTTTTGGCCAATATGTTTTGGCGACCGATATATCGGTGCATCCCTACTGAATACTGAAAAATGGCCGGGACAGGAAGGGGGCGTAACACTGCGGTCAGCAAGGGGTTAATTGCAATATTAAAATACAGTTTCCTGTTGAATGTCTGGCTTCACTGAATATTTTTGCCTTTTTTTCTAGGATTGGCTACAGCATACAATCCAGAATCCATGATGGTTTTCCTGCTGACAGAGGCCGGCGACGTCTTCACTCAGCAGCTGGTGCATAAGAAGTCCCTGGCGCCAAGCTCCAGCCGTGAGGGTCATTTTTCCAGGAGGAGTCCTACAGCCTCATCGGAGCAGGCTTCAGAAGATGTTGCCATTGGCTCAGGGGCTTCTGGCCAGGAACCGGCAAGTGCTAGAGCCGCGGAATGTTCTCCTGAACTTGACTCCACCGATCCAATTCGTGCCTCAAGTCCCATCCGTGAAGTAGATTCTACCGCTGCACGTTCTCTCAGCGCAAAGTCTAAGCTTTTTTTCAGCAAGTGGATCTCTGCTTTACTCAAACAAGGCGTAGAGGTCCTCCAGCGTCCGGAATCCTCGATCACCAAGCTGTTCAGTGCTGAAGAATTACGTGGAACGCCTCCGGAGGTAGAAGGATTGCGCGAGAGCCTACGCCAGGCTATGAGAGCGGGCAAACTCCAAAAATTCGCCCCCCCGACCATCTCGGAGACGGTGGAGCGGGTGCGCACAGAGGACTGGACAGACCCGTTGAGCCAGAGGCTCTCTGCAGCTTGGGAGGGCCGGCTTACCCACTGGTGGAACGATCACTTGGGATTGAATAAGCAAAGCAAGGTTCAGGCTCTTCGAGAGAAGATACGAAGACAAAAGCTGCAGAGGGCTCGAAGCCAAAGCTCGTTAACGGGAAGCTTCTTGTCCCCTTTCAGTTTTGGTTCAGAGATGTACGAGGCGGAAGCCAGTTCCCCTTGGTCATACGACGGTGCCCCCATGTCAGACATGGACACGTCGGTCCATTCTGCAGTCAGCGAAACACAGGGTGGTGCTGACCCTATTGAACAAGCTTCTAATTGGAGTTTCCAGTCGGGGCCTTCAAGAAGGTCAGATCTCTTCCACGGTAGACAGGCCCATCCACAAGCCAAATCTGAGCTGTCTTCACAAATATCAAGTGAGCCGAAGTTATCAGAACCTTGTGCTATCACCTCCTCACTGTCCCTCCGCTCTAAGGGTATCCCCAGAGAGAGGAGGAGGACCTTACAAGACTTCATATCTATCTTTGGGGAGAGCAGAGACACGCAAACCAGCGATCCTACACCGGTGTCTCAGGAGATCGCCCCGTCTCAGAGCTCCGAGAGGCTGTCGAGGAGCTTCCAGTCGCAGACCCCTTCACAGCGCCCCCAGACTCGAGCACTCTCAATGCACAGTGAGATCCAAACGGGCTCGCAGCCCCCTCGGGGGACCTCCTCTCAGGGGTTCTCGCAGCGCTCTGCAGCACAAAGCCGTTTACAGCGGCCACCTGCTAAAAAGTTTCGGATGGGATTCTAATCTACCTCTGTGACCTCGTGCGGCTTTTCCATTTCTGGTGTTCTTGGTCAGCACCAGACTTCTGATTTTGTTTGTGTTTTTTACAGTTGTGTGAGCAGGTCTGAGTTTCACTTCCCAAACTACATCTTGTGTTGTTTTTTTAAAAGTTAAAGTCTCCAATTCCAACCTTTTTTTTTTTTTTTTTTTTTTTTTTAAATGTTAAAACTTCTGTCGGGTACAAATATGGCTTCCATCTTAAAGTGTCAACAGGTTGTCATAACCAGTGGCGTAACAAAAGCCATAGCAGCCCATGCAGCTGCTATGGGGCCTGGGGGTGGAAGGGGGGCCCCCATTTAAGGATTGCAGAAGTTGCTGTTGACACTCACTCTGTACCCCCTGTGACATTTCCCATCAAGAAGAGCTGACATAAAATGTACAGGAGGAGACAACGCAGACAGCTTTCCTGCTACCCGACTTTCATTCACAGTAGGGAGGTCGCTATGGGGCCCCATTATAATTTTGCTATGGGGCCCCATTATAATTTTGCTATGGGGCCCCATGATCTAAAGTTACGCCCCCTGGTCATAACATACAAATTGTATACCATCCTCTGTAGGTTGGTACTTTGTTGTGGTTGGTCTTCAGTCCTCCAAGCAATGCGGGATCCCGCTGTGGTTTACAATGGAGCCGTAGATGGTGGGTATCCTAGCATAACACCAAACGATGGGGCCACAGGGAGGTAAAACCAGCAAAAGCGCATCAACCTGGTGCAATGCTATCACTGTAATCAATGACAAACCATTCATTACTGATATATAGGATGACCAACGCTTGGCGGTGGCCCAAGAAGCCATGCTCTGTATGAAGTCCTGGAGCCCACACACCTTGATCAGCAGGGCTCATCACCGGATCACCAAGATCAGTGCGGTGGGTTGCTGGGGGGTGAGATGTTCTGGTGCAATTTTATACAGCCAAACGGGTAAAGTTCTTCCCGTTCCTGGGTCAGAAAAGAGCGTCTGCCTTTGAGGCAATGCATTTCGGGGTTGAATGTCCTTTCAAAGCGCTAGCTCAATGCTCAAATAGAACCGAGCTGGTGCAAAAGTTGCTTTGTACTAGCTTGGCGCACTCTGGTTGGTTGTTCACCAGAGCTTCATGGTTGATATAATGTGAACAAGGGCACATAGAGAACAATTTTGGTGTAGCTTAGAGCACTCTGGTTGGTTGGTTGTTCACCAGAGCTTCATGGTTGGTATAATGTGAACAGCGTACATAGAGAACAATTGATTTTTTTGGTGTCCTTGCAATTATCAATGAAGGTCAATGCAGCCGGTATGAACAAGTCCTTCTGTAGGGGATCCTTCTCTTTTGGACTTGTGGCAGTCCCTCTGATCACTTGGTAAAAAGTGATGGTTGATCACCTGATGACTTTGTACCCACAAAGTAGGGATGTCTACCTCTTTCGGAAGGTCCACCTGAGGGACTCTGTAAAGATTTTGGGTTACATTATGTCTTAATGCATTGGTCCTCAACCTGTGTAAGCTCAGGACCCACATTTGTCCTCTGTCATTAGGTTGCACTGCAATGGAATGTAAGGCAGTGTGGGCTGCTGTGCAGTGACGGAGCTCCATCCATATGCGCATTCCTTGTACAGCTCCCATGCGCACGCCTGTAGAGGTGCCGGGAGCCAGAATGTGATGTCAGTCCAGGAACCTCTACAGGACATGAGGGAGCTGTAAGCAAAGAACGTATGGATGGAGATCCCTCGCGGCCATACCCACCAGCCCACCCCAAGTTGCCACTCCGTGCCGGGCAGCATGTTTTGAATGGCTGCTTGACACGAGAACTGACAATGCTGCGCTAGGGGGAGACTGAGTAGCTAGAAAAGTGGAAGGCATGCAGCGACCTACTGAACATGGGGTCGTGACCCACTTTTGGCTCACGACCCACCAGGTGAGAACCAAGGTCTTAATGGATACCTTGGCTTTTTTTTTTTTGCACTACGCTATGCAAGTGTTTGTCCTATAAACCTGTGACTGTTGTGGTGTATGCTTCCAATCCTCTACAGTAGAGTGCTGTGCGGTAAATACTGATGTTCAAGGAGATGTCAAACCAATCCCTAAAATCTTACAAAAGTTTTAAAGGAGAACTATGAGGGGGGGAGGGGAGTGCTTTTCACTCATCCTCATAGTTCTAGCCGACCTGTGACAATGAGACTGTCACAGGTCGGCTCAGTAGATCGGGAGGTGAGCGAACACATACCGGCGCTCGCTCACTTCTCGATCCTGTCACGGCTCTCTGCCGTGACAGGGGGAGGTGCTGGATTCCCCCTCTCCGATCCTCCAGCGCTGACTAGCGGAACGGATGGGGGAGGGGGCGGGTACAGCTGGGCGGATCCAGACATAATTGTCAGGATCCGCTTCAGCTGCGGCGTCTCAGTATACCGCGAGCTGTAGCTCCCTATATACTGATCCTAGGGTGACGGGAGGACGCTAGTTTGTGTCCTCCCGTTACCCTGAGGAGAACTATGGGGAAAAGCCCTGACCTCATAGTTCTCCTTGTAACAGTTTATTTTGGTTCACAAGCAGTTTTCAGTATCTTTAAATCTGCAGCGTTCAATGATCCTGCGGAAAACTCGAGTTCTGCATCCGCGGAGTCATGCCCGTGGCGGTCAGAGCCTTGCAATGCTAAAAGGGCATTTGTAGTCCCACCACAGCTGGATGGCCGGTTTGCCCGCCTTTCCTTTACACTGCGGGCACAATTATTAGGCAAGTTGTGTTTTTGAGGGTTCATTCCATTATTGAACATCTCCGGAGCTCTCTGTGATTCCAAAATGTTAATAAACCTCAAATGTGAATATTTACGAAGGTCAACGTGAAGTTTTGGCTTTCTTAGAAGAATATCTGTGTATGTGCACAATTACTGGGTAACTGTAAGGCCTCATTCACACAGCTAAGTGTTGGCCCGTACAGATCCGTGCGACGTGCGTGACCGTATCGAGCCGTACCCGGGAAGGACAGGTGCTGCGTGTGATTGTACACAGCAGCCTGTTCTTCTCTATGGGAGGACGCGGCCGTACGCCCCCCCGAACTGCACGTCCGTGTATGGCCTTGTCCTCACATAGGGAAGGACAGGCTCCTGTGTACAATCACACGCAGCGCCTGTCATTCCCCGGGAACGACACGATACGGGCATGCATGCCGCACGGATCTGTACTGGCTGACACTTAGCTGTGTGAATGAGGGCTCAGTGTGCAGGATTATTATGCAACTAAATGGAAAATGTTCCCGTCTCTCTCGTTTATTTTCATCTGTTAAAGTGAGAAGAATAAACATTTCTGACATTGTTCAGAAACAAACTCGGTGACCAATATCGCCAATACCGGGCCTCAGCCTCCCATCCATGGAGTCTGTCAGTTTCTTCAGCTGTTGACCATCAACTTTTTGTGCAGCAGCAACCGCCGCCCCTCCAGACACTTTTGCTTCCCCATAAATCTCCCATTTAAGAAGAGCCCACGGGTCCTCAGTAGGGTTTGGGGCAGGGGCGGACTGACCAGTCTGGCACTGCCCGAGGCCATCAGGGGGGTCCGTCACCGAGCAGTCTTCCACCAAGTTGCTGGAAGACTGCTCAGGTAAGCCTGCACTTTCCCCCCACATGGTGCTATATAATGTAATGCTGGGATAGTGGGATTTGTAGTCCTCTATAGCTGATGGTACATTGTGCTCTATATTATACCATCAGCTATAGAGGACTACAAATCCCAGCAATACATTATACACTGTATGTCTAATGTACTATTGCTGGGATTTGTTATATTCCTCTATAGCTGGTGGTATTCTGCATTGTGCTGTATAGAGGACTACAAATCCCAGCAATAATATATTATACAGCGCAATGCAGAATACCGCCAGCTATAATGTACTATAGCTGGGATTTGTAGTCATCTATACAGCGCAATGCAGAATACCGCCAGCTATAATGTACTATTGCTGGGATTTGTAGTCCTCTATATCCAGTGCCATCCTGCATTGATTGCATCTCTTTGTGAATTGGCCCACTATTTGAAAAATGTGGAGAAAACATTTCTGTGACACAAGAATGCCTATGCAGAAGGGGCGTGTGGGAGGGACTTGTATAGGGGCGGAGCTCAAGGGGCCCCATAATCTTGTATTGCCCGGGGGCCCCATGTGTTGTCAGTCCGCCCTTGGTTTGGAGTCAGGTGAGGAAGGCGGCCATGTCATTATTCTTTAAGGCCACCCAGTGGAGGACTCGGATGCATGCGATGGAGCATTGTCCTGCATACATATCACGGGCAGACTTTTTGCTGGACCACGGCTTGAAGAAATTGTCTGCTAAAAACTGGCAGTTAGGTTTTGGAGTTGATATTGAGTCCATCTTCAACCCAAAAAGGTCCAACCAGCTCATTTTTATTAATAACAGCCCACCAGTACCCCACCCCCACCTTTGCTGACGTCTGAGTGGAAGTGGAGCTCTGTGCCTATTACTGAGCCAGCCACGGGCCCATCCATCTGCTCCGCCAAGAGTCCCTCTCATCTCATCAGTCCATAAAACCTTTGTAAGATCCGTCTTCAGATATTGCTTGGCCCGGTCCTGACGTTTGTTCAGTGGTGGTCGGGTTTCCTCACCTTGACCATGTCTCTGAGCACTGAACACCTTGTACCTCCTGGGCCCTCCGAGTAGGTTGCGGTTCTGGAGGATGACGGGTTCCCGGGAGCTTCACGTTTGATTCTTCTCAAATCATTGCCAGTTAATTTGCGTCCGTCTTTCTCAAACACGTTTCTTGCCACCCTGCTGACTATTTGCAACAAAGTGTCTGAGGGTTCTGTGATGGCGCCCCAATAATCCGAGTGCCGCATTTCTTTTGAAGGACTTTTTGCAATTTTTTACATTTCGGAGTCAGTCAAATCTCTTCTTCTCTAGTCACCTTCCAGGACAGCATTAGAGAGATAGGCTCCTCCCACCGGAAACAGGAAACACATCACCCACACCTAGAATAAAAAGTACCAGCCTAGCACACTTCAGTTATTTTGTGTTTCCTCCGGCCGAGCAGGACATCGTAACATTTGTTATTTTTTCCCTAGGCCTACGTGCTAGTGAGCAGGGGCTTCCCCCCAACAGGGTACAGCAGAGGGTCAGGGGACCTGGGGTACCTATGGAGGGGGGCTTCCGGGAATGGGGGGGCCATGGCCCACCTGAAAAACCTAGGGTGGCTCAAAAACACGGAGAAGTCTCAATTACTGCCGTCACAAAAGGTGGTATTTTTGGGTTACCAAGTACACACGGAGGGAGAGCGCATGTTACTTCCGGACGAAAAAGTGGTGAAACTGATGGCAGAGACGAGTCGCCTACGCGTCCGCAGAGGTGTCTTTCAGAGGTATCATGAGGCTCTTGGGCCTCATGACAACAGCCATACCAGCAGTAACATGGGCTCAAATACATTCCAGACCCCTCCAGAACTTCCTTCTGGCAGAATGGGATGGTCAAAGGCAACAGTGCTACCCGGAAGGGTAAAGCTGTCTCTACGGTGGTGGCTGAAGGCCGAACACCTGGCAGGGGGAAGGTTGTGGAAACAACACAAACCCGTGCAGATTACTACGGATGCGAGTGCATGGAGGTGGGGGGCACATCTCCAACAGCACATGCTCCAGGGGTCCTGGGACAAGCAATGGAGTTCCAAATCATCAAATATGAGGGAACTAAAAGCAATGGAATGTGCGCTACTAGGGTTCACTCCCCATGTGGTGAACAAGCACGTAAGGATCTCATCGGACAATGCTACTGCAGTGGCATACATCAACAAACAGGGGGGCACAAGATCTCATACCCTCCTGTCACTGACCGAGGACATTCTACTCTGGGAAGGAGGATCTACTTCGGCAGGGATCGGCGCTTCATCCACGCCTAGACTATTTGACCCTAACAGCCTGGTTTCTGAGAGGGACCTGCTGTTAGGGAAAGGTCTGTCGGACAGGGTGGTCTCCACCCTCATATCAAGTAGGAAGCCTTCCACCTTGGCGATATACAACAAGGTGTGGAAAGTGTATTCTACATGGAGGGCAGACGGTAATCACGGGGAACTCACTAAAGTAGTTTCAGTGCTGGAATTTCTACAGGATGGCGTAGAAAAGAACTTGTCATGTAGTACCCTCAAAGTGCAGATTGCAGCTCTGTCTACTTTTTTAGAACACAGGCTGGCAGAAGAACCACTGATCAAGAGGTTCCTTAAAGCGGTAGCCAGGGCAAAGCCCCCAAGTACCAATCATTTCCCAACTTGGGACCTGTCGGTGGTCCTACGGGGTTTCTTACGAACCCCCTTATGAGCCAATAGGCGAATGTTCACTGAAGACCTTTAACGTTAAAAACGGCGCTCCTAGTGGCCATGGTCTCAGCCAGAAGGGTCAGTGAGATTCATGCGTTGTCAATTCTAGACGCATACTGCAGAATTTTGCCGGATAAAATTATTCTAAAACCGGACCCAGCTTTTCTCCCGAAAGTGGTCTCTGTGTTTCATGGGACCCAAGACGTGGTAATTCCATCATTTTGCGCCAATCCAACAAATGAAAAGGAGGCTGCGCTACAGGGCATCGACGTACGTCGATGTGTATTGGAATACCTGGACAAGACCAATGAGATTCGGAAGTCCAATAATTTGTTTGTGCTGTTTTCTGGTCCTAAGTCGGGGCTAAGAGCATCCAAAAGCTCCATAGGGAGGTGGATCAAAATGGCTATACACCAAGCATATGATCTACAAAATCTGAAAACACCACAGCAGGTGACGGCACACTCCACAAGGGCCTTGGCCGCCTCCTGGGCAGAAAGAGCGGGGGCTACCCCAGATCAAATTTGCAGAGCGGCAACCTGGTCCAGTTTCGCTACATTCGTCAAACACTATAGAGTGGATCTGACGTCAAGCCAAGATCAGGCTTTCGGAAGGAAAGTACTGCAAGCCGTGGTCCCGCCCTGAGTTGTAAGTATGGTGCTCGTTTATCCTCTCTAATGCTGTCCTGGAAGGTGACTAGAGAAAATTGGAGTTACGTACCTGGTAACTCTGTTTCTAGGAACCTTCCAGGACAGCAGGGATTCCCACCCGATTAATGGTGTGGCTTGCTGCGAGATGCCGTACTTTGGGAGATGGACGTGTATGTATATATATATATATGTGTATATATGTGTATGTATATGTATGTATGTATATGTATGTATATGTATGTATATATGTGTATATATGTGTATATATGTGTATGTATGTGTATGTATGTGTATGTATGTGTATGTGTATGTATGTGTATGTATGTGTATGTATGTATGTGTGTGTGTATATATGAATTCTGTATGTGTACATCTTCTATGAGACGGAGTTAGTGATGCGGTATCCTTCGGTTCTTATGTTTTAACTGAAGTGTGCTAGGCTGGTACTCCTTTTTATTCTAGGTGTGGGTGATGTGTTTCCTGTTTCCGGTGGGAGGAGCCTATTTCTCTAATGCTGTCCTGGAAGGTTCCTAGAAACAGAGTTACCAGGTACGTAACTCCAATTTTTTGGCCCGTTTTTCCTGAGGAAAAGAAGCTGCCTAATTATTATGCGCACCTTGATATTGGGTGCTGATCTCCTAAGGCCACACCCCCCTCATTACACAAATACACATCAAGACAAGACACAGAGATCGCCTCCATCGCATAAAAACTAATAAAAATGTTATAAAGGTACACACAAAGGACAAATAAAAACAGGCATAAAAGGGTCAGAACGAGAGGTGCATATCCACCGGCTGTTTGTCCTCCCTGGTAGTGAAGTGGTTTACGCGTTTCAGAGGTAACGCCTCCTTCCTCAGAATCAATTGGGGGTGTTCCACTGACTCTGTTTTATACATCAAGGCCGGTGATTAGGGCACCTGAGGTGGTCAGGGAGGTTTGGACTAAGCCAATGTCATTGAAAAGGAGTTTACGCCAGATCTTCAAAGTCCCTGAAAATAGGGAAGATGGGAATAGCGGATGCATTCTAAAGAAAGTACAAACATGCAATTCTAATGTGTTATCATTATTATACAGGATTTATATGGCGCCAATAGTTTGCACAGCACTTTACAATATAAGGAAGACATTACAATCACAATACAATTTAAGACAAGATGGTAGGGAGGGCCCTGCCCCTGAGGGCTTACAATCTAAAAGGGAGGGGCCAGTGATACATGATGAGGTAGCTGTGTGGGGATGAAGTGTTTGAGAGAGAGCGATAGTTCAGTGGTCAGGTTGAGGTGGGATCGGCTTCCCTGAAGAGATGAGTCTTAAGGGATCGCCTAAAGGCAGTCAGTGTGGGAGATAGACGGACAGGTTGGGTTAGAGAGTTCCAGAGGATGGGAGAGACTCTAGAGAAGTCCTGGAGGCGAGCATGGGAGGAGTTGATGACGGAGCTGGAAAGCAGGAGGTCTTGTGAAGAGCGGAGGGGACGGTTAGGGTGATACTCTTAGACCAGGTTGGAGATATAGCCGGGGGCGGAGTTGTGGACGGCTTTGTACGCGGTTTTTAATATTTTGAATTGTATCCTTTGGTCGATTGGAAGCCAGTGGAGGGATTGGCAGAGGGGGGTGCAGGATGGAAGCCAGTGCAGGGATTGACAGAGGGAGGTTGCAGACACTGAGCGGTTGGTTAGGTGGATGAGTCTAGCAGCTGCATTCATGATAGACTGAAGTTAAGTTAAACGTAGGAGACGTCCCTAGATGGCGGCGAGTACGTTGTAATACAATAAACTGAAATCGGAAACTGTTTGATCACCATACAGAAAGCTCACACAATGAGATACATTTGTTTACAGAGAAGATGAAAGAATGGTAACTTCATAAATAAACAGGTATTTTGGAGAGGTATCAATTAGGTTACAAATTGGCTATATAGCTATGAAGTGGATATACATCTACATGATGGAAGTTATATGTAGATATACGCGAACCCACGGATCAAAAAGGAGCCCGCAAGGGTCAGACAATGACCAACAAGCCCGCATCATGTAATGCTTAATGGAGAACTATGAGGGGGGGGGGGGGGGAAGCCTAGGGTGACGGGAGGACACCTGAAAATACAGGAAAAGCGTGCCTGCTCAGACCTTCAGAATTGCATCCACGTTGTAGTTCCCCAGTCCACCGCACTCTCTTGTTATTCTGGTGATCTGGGAACCCCAGTTTGTATTGAGGAGAGGAGTTCACAAGCACATCCACTGCAGCCTCTCTCGTCTCTCGCACACAAAAGCAAGATATTAAAAATTGTCACCTATCGGACTTAAATCTGTTCTGGAATTTTGGATCGGCTGAGGACAGAGAGCTGCTTTAGTTTGTGTATTTGATATCTGCAGAATAAGCAATTCAATATGTAGACACCAGCACAGGGGCTGTAATGATGAGACAGATCTCCAATAGTCCTTCAGTTCTGAGTTTAATGTAATGACCACAAACTACACCGAGACCTGCAGAGGAGAGAACATCACATAGGTCCGAACATTGTATTACTGTGCCATGAAAAAGGACACATGGAGTTTGTCAATTCTCTCCCTTCCCTTCACTCTTCTCTCCCTTTCCTTCACTTTTCTCTCCCTTCCCTTCACTCTTCTCTCCCTTTCCTTCACTTTTCTCTCCCTTCCCTTCACTCTTCTCTCCCTTCACTCTTCTCTCCCTTCCATTCACTCTTCTCTTCCTTCCTATTATTTCCCTTTCTTTCCTTGTCTGTACTTTTCTATCCCTTCCCATTCCCTTCCTGCTTTTTTCTTTTTGATTTAATTTTCCTCTCCTTCCCTTCTTTCACTTCTCCTTTCATCTACTTGTCGGGGGAGTACGGCTGGGCCGTTAGCGGAACCCCTTGTCAGGGGCGACGAGCCGAGGTCGAGGTACAAAGGGGAAATCTAAGAAGAGTAGTCCGGTCCAAATCCGGGTCGAGGCCGGCAGCTAGGTTCCGAAACGGAAGGGCAGGCCAAAGGGTCGGTAATGGGGAGTTGAAGCAAAGGGTGGGGAGGCAGTTTCAAGGCACAGGGGGCTGGGAGATCAGACGATTGAGGTAGAATAAATCCGCAACAAGCCAGAGCTCTGACTGGATTAAATGCCCAGGGAAACCTAGGACCACCCCCCTGGTTGCCGAGACGACCAGGAAGCTTCCCTATCCAGGAGCCAATAGCAGGGCAGATGATGTGTGCTGGGAACTTCCCCCAGCCTGGCTAACACCTGAAGGCGCTAAGTGGGCGCGGGCACTTTATCACGCACGCGCGCCCATCCGCACATTTTGCGAATGCGCGCCCGCAATCCCGGTGCCAGGAGGAAGGAGAAACCGCGCCCTGCGCTGCCACTGGCGACCCTGGTAAGGAGCGGCACCCCTGGTTCCCTGACACTCCTCTTCGCTCCCCACTTTTCCTCTCCTCTCCTTCTTTTCCTCTCTTCTCCTTTTCCTCTCATCTCCTTTTCCTCTCATCTCCTTTTCCTCTCCTCATCTCCTTCTTTTCCTCTCCTCATCTCCTTCTTTTCCTCTCCTCATCTCCTTCTTTTCCTCTCCTCTCCTTTTTCCTCTCCTTCTTTTCCTCTCCTCTTCTTTTCCTCTCCTCTCCTTTTCCTCTCCTCTCCTTTTCCTCTCCTTCTTTTCCTCTCCTCCTTTTTTCTCTCCTTTTCCTCTCATCTCCTACTTTTCCTCTCATCTCCTACTTTTCCTCTCCTCTCCTTCTTTTCCTCTCTTCTCCTCTCCTTTTCCGCTCATTCTTTTCCTCTCCTCTCCCTGTAGAGGCAATAAATGTATTACAATAAAACTCCCCCAGAACCATTTCTCGGCAGTGCCCCTGTTAACCCTCGGAGAGCCTCAGAAGCCCCAAGATCTGTAATATGCAAATATTGCCCTTGGCCCCTCCCACTCCTGTGTCTCACTAATGGCGGTTAGTCTGTCTATCACAGGGATGGCCCAATAATTATGCATGAAGGAGCGGAGCCAAGTGGCAGGTCTCCAATTGGAAGGCATGTGCATGTTAGAGTTGCCCAGGTTTTGGGATTTCCATGAACGCCCTAAAATATAACAAAGGTACCTGGAGGTCAGTGAGGAGGAAGAGAAGTGCGATACATTGTAATAAAACAATGTAAAATCACCTTTTATTTACTCGCTGCAAAGGAATAACTCTGAATCTTGGTTTTATGTTAAAATGTTGTGTCCTTGTGGGGAAGTTGCCCTCTCTACATTCAGTCCTGCTTTGTACAAGCCGAGCCAAATGTAGAGTGAGGCAGACGATTGTTCGTTTACATGTGAACTCGGCGATGCCACTAAGATCACATGTAAACAGTGTGCAGCTTCCTCCCCCCCCCTTCCCCCCTGCAATTACATCTCTCCTTCGTCACTGCAGGGAGCAGAGCGGCCGGGTTAAAACTAACCCTGCTGCCCCGTGTAGACAGTGAGAGGGGAGAGCTGTGCTGTGCCGTGCTGTGCTGCGCTCTTCCTCTCTCACCTGTCACAGGAGTTCCAGCACAGTGCTGTGCTAGAACCCCTGTATTGGAGGTGACAGGGTCAATAAAGAGAACCTGTCACCTCTCCAATTGCTATCACACAGGAGATTGTTTTCTCCTGTGTGATAGCAATAAAGTTAGGTGGAAAAAAAAATTGATAAAAATAAATAAATAAAAATTATATTAAATAAGCTCTCCTCACCTTGTTCCGGGCGCAGCGTGAAGAATGATCGAGCCGGCGTAGCAGCCAATGAGTGGGAAGCTGGCTATCCCCGCCCCCTCATCACACAGAACGCTGCCGACCATAGAGCCGCCTGTGTTCTATGGAAAGCTCCAACTCCCTGGGTGTCAGAGGCCCGGGCATGGCAGGATCTTTATTGCCGGTGGATGGATTCTTGCACCGGGGCCCTGAGGTAACTAGTTACGCCTCTGGATAGCGCCCTAACGCTACTGCTTTCTTGCAGTCACAATTAACAATTTAAACGAAATTCTTTGTCAATAAATCCCGGTTTCCTCGATAATACCGGTCTGTGCGCAAACGCAGATGCTGAGGTTGGCAAATTCGACTACGTCGGCGTTCTCGACAGAACACCAGTATCTGCGTTTAGTATCGGGGCATTTTCACGAGTGTGAGTACTCGTGAAAATCCCCAGTATTGGCACTCACTAGTGTATGCCTACTTAGAAATATAATGCATTGCTGGGACTTGTAGTCCTACATAGTTGGAGCTATTCTGCATCGCTGTATAATCATCATACATCAATGTAGAATACCAGCAGCTATGCGGGACTACAAGTCCCAGCAATACATTGTAATAAAATTCAGCAATGCTGAGTAACACCAGCCCCCCCCTCCCCTTCCCACTCCAGACTTGCCTTCCTTCTCCTGCAGGGCCCTCTTCCTCGTCTCGGCGGCCAGGGGGCGGAGCTAAGAGGAGAGGGTCCTCACAAAGAAGAATGCGCAGCCCGGCGGTGCCTGCAGCACGTTCTACGGGACTAGTGTGACAGCCTCTCTTGCCCCGCCCCACAGCCGCCCGTACATTCTGTGGGTGGCAGAGCGGAAGGGAAGGAGAGGCACGATCTCGCCAGGGCCCAGTCGCAATTACGACCGCTGCAACCCTGGTGGTTCCGCCAGTGACTGGGAGGTATCTCATGAATTATGTTTAAAAATCAATGTAATTCCTCTTTTTGGTACCGTGGTACGCTGGCTGTCGTACTTCATTATGTCAAGGACACAAATCTCTGTTCCTGGTTGTGCTCGAGGTCTGGTATTCCTGCCAGGACACCTCGTGCAGCTTCTCTATTTCTGGTGTTCTTGGTCAGCACCAGACTTCTGGTTTCGTTTGTGTTTTTTTTACAGTTGTGTGAGCAGGTCTGAGTTTCACTTCCCAAACTACATCTTTTGTTGTTTTTATAAGTTAAAGCCGCCAATTCCAGGCAATTTAGTTTTTTGTAACATGTTAAAACTTCTGTCAAGTACAAATATATGGCTTCCATCTTAAAATGTCAGCAGGTTGTCAACGTACAAATTGTATACAATTCTCTGTAGGCAGGTTCCGTGTTTCCCCGAAAATAAGACAGTGTCTTATTTTATTTTTTTCACAAAAAAAGACACTAGGTCTTATTCTCGGGGGATGTCTTACCTGGCTGCAGCTGTCCGCTCTGCCATCCAGGGAGCCACAAACAGGTGGGCGGGCATGCGTGCGGGCGGTGGGGGCGTGTCTGGCAGGG
>NW_017308517.1:58591-62995 GCF_000935625.1 Nanorana parkeri
TGGGAGGGAGCTGCCTCTCCGCTCTGATGCCATCCAGAGAGCAACAGACAGGTGGGCGGGCGAGGGGGCGGGAGGGAGCTGCGGCCGGTCTTCACATGTAAAATGTAATTACATGTGCAGCTACCCCGAAGGTAAGACCTAGCGCTATCTTCAGGGATGTCTGTAATATAAGACCTACCGCCGAACTAGGTCTTATTTTCGGGGTAGGTCTTATATTACAGAAATCCCAGAAGATAGCGCTAGGTCTTATTTTCGGGGTTGGTCTTACTTTCGGGGTTGGTCTTACTTTCGGGGAAACACGGCACTTTGTTAGGGTTGGCCTTTAGTCCTCCAAGCCGTTCAGATGGAAGCAGTGGGGGATCCCGCTGTGGTTTACAATGGAGCCGTAGATGGTGGGTATCCTAGCATAACACCAAACGATGGGGCCACAGGGAGGTAAAACCAGCAAAAGCGCATCAACCTGGTGCAATGCTATCACTGTAATCAATGACAAACCATTCATTACTGATATATAGGATGACCAACGCTTGGCGGTGGCCCAAGAAGCCATGCTCTGTATGAAGTCCTGGAGCCCACACACCTTGATCAGCAGGGCTCATCACCGGATCACCAAGATCAGTGCGGTGGGTTGCTGGGGGGTGAGATGTTCTGGTGCAATTTTATACAGCCAAACGGGTAAAGTTCTTCCCGTTCCTGGGTCAGAAAAGAGCGTCTGCCTTTGAGGCAATGCATTTCGGGGTTGAATGTCCTTTCAAAGCCCAAGCGCTAGCTCAATGTGCAAATAGCACCGAGCTAGTGCAAAAGTTGCTTTGTACTAGCTTGGCGCACTCTGGTTGGTTGTTCGCCAGAGCTTCATGGTTAGTATAGCGTGCACAGGGTACATAGAGAACAATTGATTTTTTTTTTTGGTCTCCTTGATTTCATCAATGAAGGTCAATGCAAATCCAAAAACGTTGAGTTGTCACCAGAACAAGAGGTGAGGAAAGATCATACAGTGTGGACACCTGTCTCGGTGACAACTTCCCTCTGATATTCTTTTTCTATCACAAGGACAAGAATTGAAGTGAAACCTTCCCTCCCCCCCAGTGGGATAAACAGCAAAACATGACCTGGTATTTGGGGTTTTCTACTCTATCTAAAACTACAAAATTGTTTTGGTTTATTGATATAGTGCCGACAATTTACACAGTGCCTTACAGAGTTGCAAATACACCTCTGTCCCCGCCCTCAGGAAGCTTATAATCTAAAGTCCCTATCTCACATGCAGGGCTGATTTAGACAGGAGCCCAGTAACCTTCCAACATGTCTTGGGAGGAAACACACACAAGCTCCTTGCAGATAGTGTCCTGCCTGGGATTTTAACCAGGGAGCTTCAGTGCTCCAAGGCAGGAGTGCTAACCACTAAGTCACAGTGCTACCCATGGTGGTTCACACGCTGCAGGCACATAATACATGAGATTCATTTAAGAGGTTACAGGGCCGTGCCCAGGGGCGTATCTGCCGCCAGGCAATCAAGGCGTTTGCCTTGGGTGGCAGTTTTCAGGGGTGTGGCAAAAGTGCAGGGGGGCGGAGGAGGCAGAAGAAGCAGCGGAAGAGGCAGAGGAGTCGGAGCAGCAGGAAGGGGCGAGGTGGAGCGGCAGGAGGGGGCGATGGCGGGGCGACGTCGGATCAGGAAGGGGCGGGCCAGTGCGCCGTAGGAAGCCGGGTCACAAAAGACCCATCGGGCTGCAGAGGGGGCCAGGTCCTGCAGCACCAGTCCAGCGGTGGAGGAGGCGGGGACCGAGCAGTAGGTAAGATGATCACACTGCTGCTAATGGGACCCTGCAGAGCCAAGCATGGATTCTGCACAGCCCACCTGAGAGTCTCGGGTGGGCTGTGCAGGATCTGTGGCGGGCTCTGTGGGGGTCTATGGTGGGCAGGGCCCACCACACATCCTGCAGCGGTCTGCAGGGTCTCGGGGGTGTGTGCATGATCTGTGGTGGGCTCTTCAGGGTCTCGGGGGGCTTTGACCACTCAGTGTATGTATCCATAACTTAGATGGGAGGTGTTCTGCAGTCCAGGGAGATAACGGGAACAATGTAACCAATCAGAGTGCAGCACAGGACGCTCGGTGGGATTTGGGGAGGATAGGTAGGTATAGTTAGCAGACCAGAAAGGGAAGCGGATGAGAGAAGTGGATGGTCGGGGTGTACATACACTATGGTCGGGCAGACGCAGCACAACGCACATTGGTCCTGATTTATAAGACGTATGCACGTATTCTGGCGTATTGATTGCACACGGACAACAAAATCGTATCCTTCCCCTTTTTTTTACTAAGTGGGTGTGATTCATGTATACACACACGCAGGCTACAACATACATTGTATGTGCTTTGCCTGTGCGCTCTGATTGTATGTGCTTTGCCTGTGCACTCTGTATGTGCTTTGCCCGTGCACTCTGTATGTGCTTTGCCTGTGCGCTCTGTATGTGCTTTGCCTGTGCGCTCTGTATGTGCTTTGCCTGTGCACTCTGTATGTGCTTTGCCTGTGCACTCTGTATGTGCTTTGCCTGTGCACTCTGTATGTGCTTTGCCTGTGCGCTCTGTATGTGCTTTGCCTGTGCACTCTGTATGTGCTTTGCCTGTGCACTCTGTATGTGCTTTGCTTGTGTGCTCTGATTGTGTGTGCTTTGCATTTTGTGCACATACAGCATACATACGTGCTGATCCTGATAGAAATCCTTCCAGTCAACTTCATGTGCGCTGAATTTACATATTACACAATGTTATCAGCTGTCCTCGCTCCCGCCTGTGAAATACATGAGAACCCCCCCCCCCCATGTAATGGAGATGAGAGATGGAGGAGGGGTTTGTAGTTCAAATCAGGAGCACAGCCTAGAGTGACAACGCTGTTCCTCCATAGATACAGTACAGTGAGTGAGCGTTGTCACCCTGGGCAGGAAGTGTGTTACTGGCAGGATCGCCCGGGGGAAAATAAAGGGAAAGTGAAAAGGAATGCGGCCGCCACATCTGAGGACTGACATCTGCCAGGTGACACTTTATGATTTGGGGTTTAGATACATTTTAGGATATAATATTCCTGCCATCAGCCTCCCCTCCCCCCATCACCAAGAATGTTACCGGGGCCCCTTCTGGTCACATGTTTCCTCAGAATTGTTACATTGTATCCTCGGGGGAGGGGCGCAGAGATTCATGTGGAGTCATCATTGTCCTCATTCTTCCTGCAGGAGATCGAAGCAGAATGAGATTCCTCCTGTGCTTAGTCCTTTCTCTATGGCCGATATTCGGGATTCCGGGGACACAAGCGGTATGTAGACGGCAACCCAATACTAATATCTGACCTCCGTCCTCTCCTTCAGTCTTCTATCTGACCTCCATCCCTCCCTTCAGTCTTCTATCTGACCACCGTCCTCCCCTTCAGTCTTCTATCTGACCTCCGTCCTCCCCTTCAGTCTTCTATCTGACCTCCGTCCTCCCCTTCAGTCTTCTATCTGACCTCCATCCCTCCCTTCAGTCTTCTATCTGACCACCGTCCTCCCCTTCAGTCTTCTAACTGACCTCCATCCCTCCCTTCAGTCTTATATCTGATCTTCGTCCTTCCCCTCAGTCTTCTATCTGACCTCCGTCCTTCCCTTCAGTCTTCTATCTGACCTCCGTCCTTCCCTTCAGTCTTCTATCTGACCTCCGTCCTTCCCTTCAGTCTTCTATCTGACCTCCGTCCTCTCCTTCAGTCTTCTATCTGACCTCCGTCCTCCCCTTCACTCTACTATCTGAACTCCGTCCTTTCCTTCAGTCTTCTATCTGACCTCCGTCCTCCCCTTCACTCTACTATCTGACAATCGTCCTTCTCACAATGTGCATTAAAAAGGTGCAGTAGGTCAGATCCTATCTGTATGTATGTGTGTGTTGGTCTCCAGGCATGGGGGTGTCTCTATCTCTAGAGAGGTGGTGAGTGATGGTTGAGTGGGAAGTAGACACGGGAACCCTTCCATGGTCTCTTTCTTGGAATGTAAAGATTAGGATACCATTAAACCTTCAACTGCCAAGGAGCCGTGTTCTAAGTTTAGTGTCCACCAAGCATAGCCATGTGCAGAAGACCGGATACTGTGTTCCGTGTAGAAAGCCTCCAGGTATCCGGTGCTCCCTCCACCCTCCTTCCTGGTCTCCATGCTCTAAGGTAATTAATCTATTTACATTTAAAGAGATTGGCTTCCATCTTACATCCATCCTGAGAAATGAATCACTCCCAGAGATGAACGTTCCTGGGACCTCATTGCCCTAAGAAGGTCAGTAGGTGGGCTAAGGACAATCCCAATGTAGCTGTTGGCCACCCTGAAGTCAGTATTTACTGAAGATCAATACCAGCCTCGCATTGCACAGTTCTGATCAAAATTATTCAACCC
>NW_017308517.1:63221-66111 GCF_000935625.1 Nanorana parkeri
GCATTGCACAGTTTTGATCAAAATTATTCAACCCCCCCCCCCCCTTTCCCCCATTGCAAATCAGGTTTATTGGACGAATCAAACAAAAGCAATTGAAATAGGTCAATACAACGAATGTTTCAAGTGGTTTCCCCAAATTTCACTGAAAATGTAACTTTTAATGACCTCTACAGTCTCTGAATGATTCTCCCCCTCCATGGTAGGCATCCTTAGTACTTAGTAGGACACCATTTTGCTGCAGACGAGATGCATAGCCAGACAACAGCTTCTGGGAGCGTTCCTGAGGAATCTTTGCCTGATCCTCATGAGCAATGGCCTCCAGTTCACTAATAAAATTCTTGGGTTCTCGCCTTCTTCAAATCCCACCAGAGAGTTTCTATGGGGTTCAGGTCAGGTGACTGTGAAGGCCACTGTAGAATCTTCCCAGACTTCTGCAACCAAGCCCTGGTGGAATTTGAGGTCAGCTTGGGATTATTGTCCTGTTGAAAGGTCCAATGGCACCCAAGATTCAGCTTCCAGCGGTGTCTCTGGGAACATTCAGCTTCCATTGGTGTCTGTAGGAACATTCAGCTTCCAGCGGTGTCTGTAGGAACATTCAGCTTCCAGCGGTGTCTCTGGGAACATTCAGCTTCCAGCAGTGTCTGTAGGAACATTCAGCTTCCTGCGGTGTCTATAGGAATATTCAGCGTCCAGCAGTGTCTGTAGGAACATTCAGCTTCCAGCGGTGTCTGTAGGAACATTCAGCTTCCTGCGGTGTCTGTAGGAACATTCAGCTTCCAGCGGTGTCTGTAGGAACATTCAGCTTCCAGCGGCGTCTGTAAGAACATTCAGCTTCCAGCGGTGTCTGTAGGAACATTCAGCTTCCAGCTGTGTCTCTGGGAACATTCAGCTTCCAGTGGTGTCTGTAGGAACATTCAGCTTCCAGCAGTGTCTGTAGGAAAATTCAGCTTCCGGCCGTGTCTGTAGGAACATTCAGCTTCCAGCGGTGTCTGTAGGAACATTCAGCTTCCGGCCGTGTCTGTAGGAACATTCAGCTTCCAGCGGTGTCTGTAGGAACATTCAGCTTCCAGCGGTGTCTGTAGCAACATTCAGCTTCCAGCCGTGTCTCTAGGAACATTCAGCTTCCAGCGGTGTCTGTAGGAACATTCAGCTTCCAGAGGTGTCTCTAGGAACATTCAGCTTCCAGAGATGTCTCTAGGAACATTCAGCTTCCAGCGGTGTCTCTGGGAACATTCAGGTCTCTAGGAACATTCAGCTTCCAGAGGTGTCTCTAGGAACATTCAGCTTCCAGCGGTGTCTCTGGGAACATTCAGCTTCCAGAGGTGTCTGTAGGAACATTCAGCTTCCAGCGGTGTCTGTAGGAACATTCAGCTTCCAGCGGTGTCTGTAGCAACATTCAGCTTCCAGCCGTGTCTCTAGGAACATTCAGCTTCCAGCGGTGTCTGTAGGAACATTCAGCTTCCAGAGGTGTCTCTAGGAACATTCAGCTTCCAGAGATGTCTCTAGGAACATTCAGCTTCCCGAGGTGTCTGTAGGAACATTCAGCTTCCAGAGGTGTCTGTAGGAACATTCAGCTTCCAGCGGTGTCTCTGGGAACATTCAGCTTCCAGAGGTGTCACCACTTAGGGGTCAGCCCACCCAAAAATGATATTTGAAGTCTTTAGTCCATGCTGGAGAATGAATCCGCATATAGTGTCTTCTCAGAGACTCCCTTAGTGAGAACTCTGTGCTGAGTTCCCAGGTCTGTACCCCCGCTGTGCCCATTATGAGGGGCTCCCACCATCCCTGTGCTGAGTTCCCGGGTCTGTACCCCCGCTGTGCCCATTATGAGGGGCTCCCACCATCCCTGTTGCTGAGTTCCCGGGTCTGTACACCTGCTGTGTTCATTATGAGGGCCCCCCATCATCCCTGTACTGAGTTCCCGGGTCTGTACCCTTGCTGTGTTCATTATGAGGGGCTCCCACCATCCCTATGTTCAGTTCTGTGTGAACTCCACCAACTTTGGGACTGGCCATGTGATCATAGCAGGAAGACTCTACCAGTCCCCAATCAGGAGGTAGGAAGTGAGCGGGCCACATGTGTGCCTTTTATTACAGACAGTAGCAGGTAGGGATGTGTAGGGATGTTGTGCGGTTTGCTACAATGCAAACTAGAAAAGAACTTTCCATTTCACTCAGCTAAATCTAAATCCATTCCAGCTGCACCAGAACAAAATGAGTGCAAATTCTCACAGTTCATTTCCTTTAGAAAGCAGCCACAGCCTGAGTAGAGAAGCCTGTCCCATGCCAGCATGCTGCAGTTAGTCAGCATGTTACTGGGCAGAGGAGGGAAGCTGAGTACATGGAGGACATACAGACTCCATGTCGGTACCTTTTCTGGCGGAGATGGAAACCAGGACAACATCGTTGCAAACCCACCATGCTGTCTACCAATCCACCGAGATGAGCTCAGCGAAGCTGCCCCTCTACAATCGGCTACCGTGATGGAGTTTGTAAGTTCTTCCCATGTTTGTGGAGGTTCCCCCCAGGTACTTTGATTACTTTCCACAGTCCAAAAACTAAGGATGCACCGATACCAAAACTAGTATCAGTATGGGTGCCGATACCGAGTATTTGGGCGTGTACTAGTACATTCGTCCAAATACTCCGATGCCTTCCCCTATACCGGAACTTCCGGTCACCGGCAGTGCCATAGGAGAACATAGAGCGGGCTTCCTGGGCAATCAAGAAGCCGGGCTGCTATAAATGACCCGCCTCCCGGCTTCCTGATTGGTCGGGAAGCCGGCTCAATGCTGATTGGCTGGGAAGCTGGCTTCCTGGCCAGTCAACATCGAGCCAGCCGAACAGCCGTCTCCATGCTGATCAGCTGGGAAGCCGGCTTCCCAGCCAAC
>NW_017308517.1:66199-90076 GCF_000935625.1 Nanorana parkeri
TCTGGCTGGTTTCCCGGCCAATCGAGCCGGCCAAACAACATGGAGCCGGCTTCCCGGGCAATCAGGAAGCAGGTGGCATATCATTACCCTCTGCCCAGCTTCCTGATTGCCCAGAAAGCTGGCACCATGCCGTTATCGGTACTTGGTTTCGGCACATACCAAAAAAACGGTATCGGTGCATCCCTAACAAAAACATTCTGGTGGGCCGACTGCCTTCTGATCCACAAATCTGCATGTACATTGTCATCTGACTGCAGTATGACCACAATGGAGTTTTTCTTATCACCGCAGGTTGAAATTCTAGCTATGAACGACAATGCGTTTGATGATCAGTACGAAGGCTGCACAGAAGAGATGGAAAACAATATAACCGAACTACTTATTAGGGAAAAAGCAGCTAACCAAGAATTCGGTAGAACTTGGGATGCGGCAGAAAAGAAATGGAACTCAGAGAAACCGAGCGTTCCGAGTGGCTTTCGGGATGAGTACGGCATTGCCATCATGGCATACACCAACATCAGCAGCAGTCTTTATTCCAACTTCAACAGCGCGGTGAGAAATTATAGCGGCCGGGACACGTTCCCCTACCATTCTCTGCACTTCCTGATGACACGAGGTGTAGTGCTACTGAGGCCGAGCTGTTGGTGGTCGACATGGTCGGTATACAGAGGGATGAGCAACACGCATTTGAAACCTGAAGCGATCGGGGCAGAGGTCAGATTCGGCCAGTTTTACTCTTCATCCACCAGTAAAAAAGTATCGGAGGGCTTTGGGAATGACACGTTCTTCACCTTCACCAGCTGCTTCGGTGTGAAAATCAAAACATATTCCTTAGTGCCAGATCAAGAAGAGGTCCTGATACCGGTTGATGAGGTTTTCCAAGTGACCAACTTCACAGAGGTGGCCGGTAAAGGCACATTTGTCCTTAAAACGACAAAAAGAAGATGTCACTTCTACAACTGTGACTACATCAGGCCCGGTTAGTAAACTTTATACTTTTTTGGCTGTTTGGTCAATGTGAAAAAAAGACACGGGTGGCTTTCGAGAAGAGTACGGCATTGCCACCATGGCATACTTATGACATTTGTATGAAGTTGGTTGTATTCCTGGTTCTTCTTGTGATGTGACATCTCTGGTCATTATTTTTACAGGAGGGAAATCCAGTACATGTGTGCCCAGCAGAGGTGAGCATGAAGCCCTCTCCTAAACTAATCACCGATACTAACATTTATGATGTCACAAGAAAGGTAGAATTATATGTTCTGCTTCATAGGAAACCCAAAGCATACCAGAGAACATACAGAACCTCCATAATTCCTGAGCATCTTCTACCTTATGGAGGGTCATGTTGGAGGTGTGATATCCCGGTGGTGGGTGTAATCAGAAAGGTAGAGAGAAGGTCAGAAGCAGAGTATCTTCTATCTTATGGAGGGTCATGTTGGAGGTGTGATATCCCGGTGGTGGGTGTGATCAGAATGGTGGAGAGAAGGTCAGGAGTAGAGTATCTTCTATCTTATGGAGGGTCATATTGGAGGTGTGATATCCTGGTGGTGGGTGTAATCAGAAAGGTGGAGAGAAGGTCAGGAGCAGAGTATCTTCTATCTTATGGAGGGTCATGTTGGAGGTGTGATATCCTGGTGGTGGGTGTAATCAGAAAGGTAGAAACAGCTGCAGAGCTCACCATAGACCCGGCACAGCCCACATGAGACCCCGCACAGCTCACCTGAGATCCCACACAGCCCACCTGAGAGTGACCCTGCAGAGCCCACCATAGACTCTCCCAATGGCCAGTGACAGTCCTGCAGCCTGCGATGCCATAGCGACCCAGGAGGCCTGCACAGCATCAGGGGGGCCCATTTGTTCCTGGTCCTGGCTGGGCCGTGCCACAGGCTCCATAGGGGCTGCCTGGGTCACTATGGCGATAGTTCCTCCATTGGTGAGTATAAATGAAAAGGAGAGAAGGCCGAGAACAGAATATTGTCTATAATATGGAGGGTCATGTGGGAGGTGTGATATCTTGATGGTGAATGTAACTATAAAGGTAGAGAGAAGAACAGGATCAGAGACATTTCTATCTTATGGAGGGTCATGTTGGAGGTGTGATATCCCGGTGGGGGGTGTAATCAGGGAGGTGGAGAGAAGGTCAGAAGCAGAGTATCTTCTACCTTATGGAGGGTCATGTTGGAGGTGTGACATCCCAGTGGTGGGTGTAATTAGAACAGTAGAGAGAAGGTCAGGAGCAGAGTATTTTCTACCTCATGGAGGGTCATGTTGGAGGTGTGATATCCCAGTGGTGGGTGTAATCAGAAAGGTGGAGGGAAGGTCAGGAGCAGAGTATCTTCTACCTTATGGAGGGTCATGTTGGAGGTGTGATATCCCGGTGGTGGGAATAATCAGAATGGTAGAGAGCCTCATAGACTTTGATTGAAGTGCCTGAAAAACACTTGAAAATGCCTTAAACATCAAGGCTAAACAACCATCTCCTTCTCCTAATGCATCGCGTTCTATTGGCTAAAACAAAACTCCCCGAGCCTGAATACCCCTGAAAAAACTGCACAAATAAAAATCCTCCGAAAACACTAAGGTGTGGATGAAGCCTAAGAGTCGTAATCTTTTTATCATTCCATGAAGGACCTTTTCTCTAAATGATTTTGTTGTTTGTTATATAGAAGATTTTGTGGTTTTCTCAGAATAATTCAGTTCTCTGATGTTTTTTTTTGCAGGGACCCGGATATTTTCATCCCTGGTTGTGATCGCTCTTCTGCTCTGTCAGTTCATCATCTTTAACTGAAAGGCCACCGCTGTGTTCTCAGGACGTCGTATACCGACTGACCAATCTGCCGTTGGATATGAACAGGTTCTGATGGGCCATCATATCTGTTATACAGGAATAATACTTTGTAATTCTGTAATAAAATGTGTACAGGTGGATCCCAAGCTAAAACCTTTCCTTCCAGTCTGGGGTGGAGTGGAGAAGGGTTAGATCTTCTGTTAGGTTTTTTATCTCTGCCTGTGTCTCCATTGGAACCATTTCCTCTCACGTTCTGTCCTGGAGACCACAGACAGTGGTAAGTATAATAAAATAATCTTGGCTTGAGCATTTAAAGTTGAAAAAGAAAACTATGAAACACCATCCAACCTACCTCTGTTTCCAAAACTGTGTAAACATCCCTTCAAATGAAGGAGTTCAGGTATTTCCTTTGGTGAAGACCCTTTTCTGTTCCACCATGACTGTCCCCTGTGTACAGTCCATAAAGATATGGTTTGGCCAGTTTTGTATGGAGGAACTTGAGTGTCCTGCACCTCCACCCTGCTGAACACCTTTGGGATGAAATGGAACGATGATTGTGAGCCAGATCTTCTCATCCAACATCAAAACCTGAACTGAAGTGTGTCTGTGGCACCAATTCCCTTAGACAGCCTCCAATGGGTGGTTGTGCAAAGCCTTCCCATAAGAGTAAAGCCAGCTCCATAAAGACATGGTGTGACCAGTTTGGGGTGGAGGAACTCGAGTGTCCTGCACAGAGCCCTGACCTCAACCCTACTGGACACCTTTGGGAGGAATTAGAATGCTGACAGTAAGCCAGGTCTTCTCATCCTACATCAGGACCTGGCCACAAATATGGGAACAAGTTCCCACAAGCACCCTCCAAAATCTTATGGAAGTCTTCCCAGAAGAGTGGAGGATGGTATAGCCACAAAGGGTGAACTCCATAATAATGGTCCTGGTTTAGAAACTGGATGACGAGCAAGCTCATATACTGTAGGTGTAATGGTCAGGTGTCCACAAGCTTTTGGCCATATAATGTCTATACAATATGTTAGGGTAGTCTTGCTTTTGTCAGAGGATTGTGACTTTTTGTAGTTTGCCCCCAGTGAGTATTATGGAAATGTTTTGAGAACCTTCTGATATACAGAACCGATTAGTAATAATTAATGCAAAAATATGGCCACCATTACCTTGAGAGCTCTTGGGGCATTAGGGACGGCCATTGAGTTAGGGGAGAAGATGAGGGACGGGTCTATTCCAGGTGCCTATCAGTAAATAGTAACTAGCCACCCTGATACACACTGCACCCCCTTCTTTCATGGTGCACGGCAATTCTAGGTGCAAACACCTACCAAACCATTACCAGATCCCCCTTCTCTGGAGGAACCTCAAATGTGAGAGGTGTAAAGTCAGCAAAAGTAGTAAAATCATGCAAGTGACGAAAGTGTTGAGGTTGTTGGGGAACGCGCTATTGTTAAATCATTGACCTGTCCCCAATCGTCATCTCTGTACACATTGCATAATCCGATTGTATAATCTGTATTGGAGATTCTTATTTTCTATAGTAACATTTTCCTATGACATTTATTATATCTGTGTATAAGAATCGCTTTCCTCATTGTGTCCTCGTTCTGTCCTCCTTCTGTCCTCCTTGTATCCTCCTTCTGTCCTCGTTGTGTCCTCCTTCTGTCCTCCTTGTATCCTCCTTCTGTCCTCCTTGTATCCTCCTTCTGTCCTCCTTCTGTCCTCCTTGTGTCTTCCTTGTGTCCTCGCTGTGTCCTCGCTGTGTCCTCGCTGTGTCCTCGCTGTGTCCTCGCTGTGTCCTCGCTGTGTCCTCGCTGTGTCCTCGCTGTGTCCTCGCTGTGTCCTCGCTGTGTCCTCATTGTGTCCTCCTTGTATCCTCATTGTGTCCTCGTTGTGTCCTTCTTCTGTCCTCCTTGTGTCCCTATTGTGTCCTCCTTCTGTCCTTGTTGTGTCCCTATTGTGTCCTCCTTCTGTCCTCCTTGTTTCCTTGTTGTGTCCCCATTGTGTCCCCATTGTGTCCTCTTTGTGTCTTAGAAGAACTACAGACTATTCTATAATGAATGGAATAAAAAGGGATTAATCCTGAACTCAGCGTTTTGTCTCTTCTCTGTCTTCATGGGGGACAGAGGAGCCTCCAACATAATATTATAGACTATGTGAAATTATGGGTGACACGGGGGCATTATACAGCTACAGGGGGTCATAATGTAAAATGGTTCCAGATACTGAGCTGAGTATACAGTATATTGCCAAAAGTATTGGGACGCTCCTCCAAATCATTGGATTCAGGTGTTCCAATCCCCTCCATGGTCACAGGTGTATAGTATGAGGCACCTCGGCATGCAGACACTTCTGCAGACATTGGGGAAAGAATGGGTCGCTCTCAGGAGCTCAGTGACTACAAGCGTGGTACCGTGATAGGTTGTCACCTGTGCAGTAAGTCTATCTGTGACATTTCCTGGCTACTAAATATTCCGCGGTCACCTGTTACTGGTGTAGCGCTCACCCCCGAAGGAGCTGCTGGATGATTGGGTACTTCTGTTCCACCTCAGTGATAGCCCTTAAACAATGAATCCACAGCACACCTTGTGAGATTTTAAATAACTATTTACTGTATATAATAATCTGAATAGCAGTATACAACATCAACATTTATCTCTACACAGCATAACACAGAGACTGTATATGAGACATCAGCATAACAGTGATGATCGGTAAATGCGGTTATTCTAACTGTGAACTTGTTGGACATTAATCAAACTGTATATATAAACTTAGTCCCAATGTACCCGTGTACCTAACCCACTGGCCAGTGGTAGTTTCTTCAGCTAGCCAACGTTGGGGCCCAATACAAACAGTGAAAATCTGTCTGTACTGTTAATGACAACAGGCTGAAGGCCTCTCACCCATACACGGAGGGAGATGTCCGTCTGTAGCCGGCAGTGTTGTCAGCAATTATCTTCTGTGATGAAGAACTGTATATAGGAGCTGAAGTCTGATGTCATCAGGGGTTCTGGTCGTCAGATTTGGCGTCCGTCCGGGCCGAGTCACCGCCCGCAATGTCCTCTCAGCAGGATGGCACCTCACCCACAGCCTCGGAGGAACCTCTTCCAGACAGGAACAGACAGCGATTTACTCTGTGCAGCAGATGTCACTTCAGGACTGCACGTGTGACAAGTGAGCACAGTCTCTCCACAAGCTGGCTGCACAACACCAGCAACAGCAGTCTGCCTTCCCTGTGTCCTCACACCAGACTGAGGCCAGCAACCTTTGGCCCCCCAGAGTTCACTTCCCTTCTCCCCTGTAGCACTCTGGGAACTGTAGTTCAAGTATCCATTTTCATTTATAATTCCTCCTCGGCTGTGTCCACAATCCCCACATAGCTGTGCTCTCCGGCTCCACCTGCAGCTGTAATATATTTTCTCTTAAAGGAGCTGATATCACAACAGGGCTACACTGGTATTATAACAAAGTGGAAGCAACCGGGAACAACAGCAACTCAGCCAGGAAGTGGTCGGCCGCGTAACATGACAGAGCGGTGTCAGCACGTGCTGAAGCGCACAGTGCGCAGAAGTCGCCAGCTGTCTGCAGAGTCAATAGCTACAGACCTCCAAACTCCGTGTGGCCTTCAGATTGGCGCAACAACAGTGCGTAGAGAGCTTCATGGAATAGGTTTCCAATGTCAAGCCAATCACTAAAATCTTACAAACGTTATAACAGGTTATGTCGGTTCACAAGCTGTATTCAATATCTTTAAACTTGCAGCATTCAATGATCCTGCCGAAAAACCCGAGTTCTGCATCCGGGGAGCCATGCCGGTGGCGGTCAGAGTCTCGCAATGCTATAGGGGATTTAGCCATTGTGTCGTTTGACATCATCTGACAGGTGAGCCATGATCATCATGACTTTGCCCAATCATGGCTCTTACAAAGTACAGGGAGTAGAGGGGCAGCAGGGGTGTGGAATTCCTATCTCCCGATGCTCGGGACATGCTGTTCCGGGTGCCGGGCGGGTAGTTGTTTTCTACATGTATCCCGGCTTTGGGCAAGCTGAGCTAATTGTACAGCGAGGAAGCAGCCGCTAGTTTTGTACAAGTGATCTTGGTGTTGTTGCCGAGTTCACTTGTATGCAGCCTGCAGGTCTGCTACTCTCCATGGGTGGGTGTTGGTGGGTAGGGGGGCGCATTGAGGAACCTGGCCTTGGGGCAGCAGAGAGAGAGTATATCCGGCCCTGCTCAAGGATAATATAATCTAAGGTCCCGATCTCACATACAGGGCTGATTTAGACAGGAGCCCATTAACCTTCCAACATGTCTTAGAAGGAAACCCACACTGCCCGGGATTTGAACCAGGGAGCATCAGTGCTGCAAGGCAGAAGTGCTAACCACTAAGTCACAGTGCTACCCATGGTGGTTCACACACTGCAGGCACATAATACATGAGATTCATCTCAGAAGTTACAGGGCTGTGCCACATCCAGACTTGGTGGTTGAGGGACAGCAGATGGTGGACATGTCCGTGGGTGAAGTCATTGTATTAATGAAGCTGCAGACAACGTTTACAGTGGGAAGTAAGGATCGTCAATGTGAGATGCGTGGTGGGGATCGGTCAATGAAGACGCGTCATATGGAAAGTGAAAAGAGAAAAGCTTAGAATACATAACTCAGCAACGGGACCCGGGGCCACCAGAGAAGGTGAAGATCACACAACGTCCTCCGATGAAGTGATGAGAGTCTGCTCAGCGAAAGGGGCAAACTTAGACTACACATAGAAGCCAAGGGACCCGGGGCCACCAGAGAAGATACAGATCACCGGGCTTCCTCCAGGTAAGTCATGACAATCGGGTCAGTCCTTATTCCTGAGATTAGTCCTTGGGGGACGACAATAATACCCTTCCCCCAAGATATTCAATATGTATGACCACCCCATCAGTACTTCGTTGGGCCGCCTGGTGACTCCACGAGATGGTGAAAGGTGATGCGAGGAATCTGACACTGCACTGTTGCCCTTCTGTTGTCTTGCACCAGTCTTGCCCCTCCCCCGTTCTGCCCTAACATTGACTAGTCGGCGACGGCTACAATTCGCACGTTCAGACCCAGATTTTCGGCTGACAGTCCGGTCTTTAAACACTTTAACAATGAGCGGCTCCTGAACATGTAACGAATTCTGCTGTTTTGCTGATACTCGCTCCATGGCTCCGAGCGCCAACAATCACCCCGCGTTCAAAGGCTGTTACAACGCGTTGTTTCCCCGAATCTTCCCAATCACTTCTACTGTCGTGGTAACCAACCTGCTTCCCTATTTATAATGGTCTGGCCGTCTAGCAACTTCAGCGCCAAATTATAGCTAATTTGCCTACAAACATCAGGTGTTCATTATAAACTGGCCACTCAGTGTATGTCTGCCTCACGTTCAAGTTCAGGTGAAAACAGGGGCACATGTTGAAAGACAGATTTGCACATTAAAAAAAAAAAAAAATTCTAAGAGGCTAAAACTGGCGCAAGTGCTTTGATAAATTCCCCCCAATGTGTTTTCCTAAGTAATTAGGAATGTGGGAGGTTCTAGCCATCTCTACCATCATGATTGATGAATAACATATGTGCTGCAAATATCTTTAAGTACCACCAAAACCATGGACTTTAGTCTGCTAGCGTATATTCCCAAACTGAACAAATGCCTATATAGAAAATCAATCATCACTTATGTTCTTCACATGCATACATAATCCCTATATGAATAATAACCTATAAACAGTATTAGTATTGTTACTTATATTCTAAGAAACACCAATTGCAATGATACGCTGACAATCATATACCCAATTCTACAATAAGGCAATGTTCAAAAGTTTGTTTGTCTGTGGTCTCCAGGACAGATAAGAAGAAGTTACCCAAACAGGAACCTGAAGTGTATCATTCAGAAGACATACTGTATATGTGAGCTTCCCAGCATTGGGTCATACCAACAGGTCAGTCAGTATTGAAGCTCTTAGTACACAGCGGAGGCCTTTTAGCTGAAGATGATGATCTGACAGAGCAGAAAAGCTACCACAGCCGAGGGTGAAATCTCCCGGGTCCCTGGAAGAAATATCAAGAACTGAGTTATTCTGAGAAAAACCACAACAAATGATGTAACACATGAAGACATCGCAATGTTTCCCAAAAGCAATGATTCTCAATAGGATAGATAATACTCCACTCCTGACCACCACTCTCTGATTACTCTGACCACCGGTATACTACACCTTCAAACATGACCCCCCATATGCTTCAAAATACTCTGTTACTGACTTCTTCTTTACCCCAACGGGCTTTCACACCTCCAACATGACCCTCCATAGGGTATAAAATTCTCTGCTCCTGACCTTATCTCTACGTTTCTGATTACACCCACCACCGGGATATCACACTCTACAAAATCACCTTTCATATGATATACTTTTCTCCTGATATTTTTTGCTACTTTTCTGTTTGCACTCACCATCAATATATCAAAACCTCCAACATGACCCTCCATCAAGTAGAAATTTCTGGGCTCCTGTGCTTCTCTCTAACTTTTGGATTACAGTCGCAGCAGGATATCACACTCTCTAACATGACCCTCCATAAAGTAGAATAAACTCTGCTCCTGACCTTCTCTCCACCTTTCTGATGACACCCACCACCAGGATATCACACCTCCAACATGACCCTCCATAAGGTAGAATATATTCTGCTCCTGACCTTCTCTCCACCTTTATGATTGCACCCACCACCAGGATATCACCCCTCCAACATGACCCTCCATAAGGTAGAAGATACTCTGCTCCTGACCTTCTCTCCACCTTTGTGATTACACCCACCACCGGGATATCACACCTCCAACATGACCCTCCATAAGGCAGAATATACTCTCCTCCTGACCTTCTCTCCACCTTTATGATTACACCCACCACCAGGATATCACACCTCCAACATGACCCTCCATAAGGCAGAATATACTCTCCTCCTGACCTTCTCTCCACCTTTCTGATTACACCCACCACCGGGATATCACACCTCCAACATGACCCTCCATAAGGCAGAATATACTCTCCTCCTGACCTTCTCTCCACCTTTCTGATTACACCCACCACCGGGATATCACACCTCCAACATGACCCTCCATAAGGCAGAATATACTCTCCTCCTGACCTTCTCTCCACCTTTCTGATTACACCCACCACCGGGATATCACACCTCCAACATGACCCTCCATAAGGCAGAATATACTCTCCTCCTGACCTTCTCTCCACCTTTCTGATTACACCCACCACCGGGATATCACACCTCCAACATGACCCTCCATAAGGCAGAATATACTCTCCTCCTGACCTTCTCTCCACCTTTCTGATTACACCCACCACCGGGATATCACACCTCCAACATGACCCTCCATAAGGCAGAATATACTCTCCTCCTGACCTTCTCTCCACCTTTCTGATTACACCCACCACCGGGATATCACACCTCCAACATGACCCTCCATAAGGCAGAATATACTCTCCTCCTGACCTTCTCTCCACCTTTCTGATTACACCCACCACCGGGATATCACACCTCCAACATGACCCTCCATAAGGCAGAATATACTCTCCTCCTGACCTTCTCTCCACCTTTCTGATTACACCCACCACCGGGATATCACACCTCCAACATGACCCTCCATAAGGCAGAATATACTCTCCTCCTGACCTTCTCTCCACCTTTCTGATTACACCCACCACCGGGATATCACACCTCCAACATGACCCTCCATAAGGCAGAATATACTCTCCTCCTGACCTTCTCTCCACCTTTCTGATTACACCCACCACCGGGATATCACACCTCCAACATGACCCTCCATAAGGCAGAATATACTCTCCTCCTGACCTTCTCTCCACCTTTCTGATTACACCCACCACCGGGATATCACACCTCCAACATGACCCTCCATAAGGCAGAATATACTCTCCTCCTGACCTTCTCTCCACCTTTCTGATTACACCCACCACCGGGATATCACACCTCCAACATGACCCTCCATAAGGCAGAATATACTCTCCTCCTGACCTTCTCTCCACCTTTCTGATTACACCCACCACCGGGATATCACACCTCCAACATGACCCTCCATAAGGCAGAATATACTCTCCTCCTGACCTTCTCTCCACCTTTCTGATTACACCCACCACCGGGATATCACACCTCCAACATGACCCTCCATAAGGCAGAATATACTCTCCTCCTGACCTTCTCTCCACCTTTCTGATTACACCCACCACCGGGATATCACACCTCCAACATGACCCTCCATAAGGCAGAATATACTCTCCTCCTGACCTTCTCTCCACCTTTCTGATTACACCCACCACCGGGATATCACACCTCCAACATGACCCTCCATAAGGTAGAAGATACTCTGCTCCGGACCTTCTCTCCACCTTTCTGATTACACCCATCACCGGCATATCACACCTCCAACATGACCTTCCATAAGGTAGAAATGTCTCTGCTCCTGACCTTCTCTCCACCTTAATGATGACACCCCCCACCGGGATATCACACCTCCAACATGACCCTCCATAAGGTAGAAGATACTCTGCTCCTGACCTTCTATCTACCTTTCTGATTACACCCACCACCGGGATATCACACCTACAACATGACCTCCATAAGGTAGAAAATACTCTGCTCCTGACCTTCTCTCCACCTTTCTGATTACACCCACCACCGGCATATCACACCTCCAACATGACCTTCCATAAGGTAGAAATGTCTCTGCTCCTGACCTTCTCTCCACCTTAATGATGACACCCCCCACCGGGATATCACACCTCCAACATGACCCTCCATAAGGTAGAAGATACTCTGCTCCTGACCTTCTATCTACCTTTCTGATTACACCCACCACCGGGATATCACACCTACAACATGACCTCCATAAGGTAGAAAATACTCTGCTCCTGACCTTCTCTCCACCTTTCTGATTACACCCACCACCGGCATATCACACCTCCAACATGACCTTCCATAAGGTAGAAATGTCTCTGCTCCTGACCTTCTCTCCACCTTAATGATGACACCCCCCACCGGGATATCACACCTCCAACATGACCCTCCATAAGGTAGAAGATACTCTGCTCCTGACCTTCTATCTACCTTTTTGATTACACCCACCACCGGGATATCACACCTCCAAAATGACCCTCCATAAGGTAGAAGATACTCTGCTCCTGACCTTACCTCTACCTTTCTGATTACACCCACCACCGGGATATCACACCTACAACATGACCTCCATAAGGTAGAAGATACTCTGCTCCTGACCTTACCTCTACCTTTCTGATTACACCCACCACCGGGATATCACACCTACAACATGACCTTCCATAAGGTAGAAATGTCTCTGCTCCTGACCTTCTCTCCACCTTACTGATGACACCCCCCACCGGGATATCACACCTTCCAACATGACCCTCCATGAGGTAGAAGATGCTCAGGAATTATGGAGGTTCTGTATGTTCTCTGGTATGCTTTGGGTTTCTTATGAAACAGTGCATATAATTCTACCTTTCTTGTGACATCATAAATGTTAGTATCGGTGATTAGTTTGGGAGTGGGCTTCATGCTCACCTCTGCTGGGCACACATGTACTGGATTTCCCTCCTGTAAAAATAATGACCAGAGATGTCACATCACAATAAGAACCAGGAATACAACCAGCTTCATACAAATGAAAGTCATTATCACACTTAGACCTGCGTCTTTTTTTCACATTGACAAAACAGTCAAAAACGTAAAAAGTTTACTAACCGGGCCTGATGTAGTCACAGTTGTAGAAGTGACATCTTCTTTTTGTTGTTTTAAGGACAAATCTGCCTTTACCGTCCACCTCTGTGAAGTCGGTCACTTGGAAAACCTCATCAACCGGTATCAGGACCTCTTCGTGATTTGGCACATAGGAATACGTTTTGATTTTCACTCCGAAGCAGCTGGTGAAGGTGAAGAACGTGTCATTCCCAAAGCCCTCCGATACTTTTTTACTGGTGGATGAAGAGTAAAACTGGCCGAATCTGACCTCTGCCCCGATCGCTTCAGGTTTCAAATGCGTGTTGCTCATCCCTCTGTATACCGACCATGTCGACCACCAACAGCTCGGCCTCAGTAGCACTACACCTCGTGTCATCAGGAAGTGCAGAGAATGGTAGGGGAACGTGTCCCGGCCGCTATAATTTCTCACCGCGCTGTTGAAGTTGGAATAAAGACTGCTGCTGATGTTGGTGTATGCCATGATGGCAATGCCGTACTCATCCCGAAAGCCACTCGGAACGCTCGGTTTCTCTGAGTTCCATTTCTTTTCTGCCTCATCACAAGTTCTACCGAAATCTTGGTTAGCTGCTTTTTCCCTAATAAGTATTCCGGTTATATGGTTTTCCATCTCTTCTGTGCAGCCTTCGTACTGATCATCAAACGCATTGTCGTTCATAGCTAGAATTTCAACCTGCGGTGATAAGAAAAACTCCATTGTGGTCATACTGCAGTCAGATGACAATGTACATGCAGATTTGTGGATCAGAAGGTGGTTGGCCCACCAGAATGTTTTTGGTAGGGATGCACCGATACCGTTTTTTTGGTATCAAGTAAGAGTACCGATATTTTGCTTTCAGTATGTGCCGAAACCAAGTACCGACACCGGCATGGAGCCGGCCTCCTGGGCAATCAGGAAGCTGGGCAGCAAGTAATGACATGCCACCTGCTTCCTGATTGCCCGGGAAGCCGGCTCCATGTTGTTTGGTCGGCTCGATTGAGATTGGCTGGGAAACTCGCCAGTAATGACCCGCCTCCTGGCTTCCTGGTTGGCTGGGAAGCTGGCTCGATGCTGACTGGCCGGGAAGCCGGCTTTCCAGCCAAGCAGCAAGGTGCCGGTTTTCCGGCCAATGAGGAAGCCGGGAGGCGGGTCATTTATCGCAGTCCGGCTTCCTGATTGCCTGGGAAGCCGTCTCTATGTTCTCCTATGGCACTGCCGGTGAGAGGAAATCTTCCGGGGAAGGTATCTGAGTATTTGGGCGAATGTACTAGTACCCGCCCAAATACTCGGTATCGGCACCCATACTGATACTAGTGTAGCGCCCTCTAAAATGTCGCTATTCAATTTAGAGATACCTGGACTGTAACCAGTCTAGATACTGATTATACAGAGCTCTGCATTCTATAGGTGTCTCTGAATCTGCTGGATCGATTGCTCCTCCTGTTGCTGAGGAAAAGGGAGCCTTGGCATACAGTGAGGGAGGATCCATCCTCAGATTATGACTATGCACCTGACCCTAGCCAATCCCTGAGTAGGATGACTCAGAGGCATGGTTGAGGGCAGGTAATAAAAGGTCTGGGGGACACTGTGCACAGGTCTCTTCGTCCCTCCTGGGGCCTCTCCTCAGGAGGTCTTTGTGATGCAAGAAACTGGCCTGCGCCTCAGCACATGGCAGGTGCTGAGGGGCCTGGAGGCCTAGGATACACTGATTCCTTGCTGGGCCCACATATGTGGCAGGTGTTGGGCGCCTGGAACTAGAATACACCACTGGATATCTAGCATGCACCTCAGCAGGTGGCAGATGCTGAGGGCCCAGAGATTCCTGTTATGGTTGCAAGGAGACCTGATGGAAGCTGGGCTAGAGGTGGCGTCGTCTTATCGAGGAGTGTCGCAGAGGAGCTGGTGAGAGCTACCGTCTGGACCCTGTAAGAGACCCCTCGCCCTATTCCCGGGTGATCGCTATAGAAGAAGCCAGTTGTTGCTACTTGAATCCAGAGATAGTCCCTTCCTCTAAAAGTCCTGGACTATCCTGGCTTACGCTGTACGGTTCATTTATTGGTCGCTCTGATGGGGCCACGATACTACTGACTTTAGCTGTTGCTAAGGGAGAAAGCTGTCCTCTGAAGCATTTCCAAGGGCATCCTACAGATCCTGAACTCTCTCTCTCCTGTTGAATATGCAAATAAATACCATAAAAGACCCTGAGACTTGAGCCGTTCTGTCCGTGAGTGTTGGTGTGCTGTTGCTGATCAAAGGGGACTGGTAGCTGGAACAAACAGGTAGGAGAACCTATTTCATCCTCAGCGGCTCCTTCGGGGGTGAGCGCTCCACTAGTATCGGTATCGGTGCATCCTTACTTTTTGTACTGTGGAAAGTAATCAGAGTACCTGGGGGGAACCTCCACAAACATGGGAAGAACTTACAAACTCCATCACGGTAGCCGATTGTAGAGGGGCAGCTTCGCTGAGCTCATCTCGGTGGATTAGTAGACAGCATGGTGGAATTGCAGTTGTCCTGGTTTCCATCTCCGCCAGAAATGGTACCTACATGGAGTCTGTATGTCCTGCATGTACTCGACTTCCCTCCTCTGTCCAGTAACATGCTGACTAACTGGCTTCTGTTTTTGCATATCGGGGATGGAGCTGATAGAGTCTGTGTTGATGGGATTTGATTCAGGTGCATTCTGCATTCCCATACAAGTCTATGGAAGTTCAAAACCCACACTGAGAGCAAGGCTCCTTCTCTGCAGAGAGACCACTGCTACCACATAGAGAGCAAGGCTCCTTCTCTGCAGAGAGACCACTGCTACCACATAGAGAGCAAGGCTCCTTCTCTGCAGAGAGACCACTGCTTCCACACAGAGAGCAAGGCTCCTTCTCTGCAGAGAGACCACTGCTTCCATACAGAGAGCAAGGCTCCTTCTCTGCAGAGAGACCACTGCTTCCACATAGAGAGCAAGGCTCCTTCTCTGCAGCATGCTGGCATGGGACAGGCTTCTGTCTGTAATCGATACAGAAAAAAACATTATCGGTGTACCCCTACTCTCAGCAGGTGGATCAAACGCTCCACAGATAGCAACTCTGGCCAGTTTAGCACAATTACAAGAATGCAAAACACCAATTACAATGATCGCTGGCAATCATATACCAAAGTCCATCGCCTATAAGGCAATGTTCAAAAGTTTGTTTGTCTGTGGTCTCCAGGACAGATAAGAAGAAGTTACCCAAACAGGAACCTGTATCATTCAGAAAACATATATGTGAGTTTCCCAGCATTAGGTCATACTAACAGGTCAGTCAGTATTGAAGCTCTTAGTACACAGCGGAGGCCTTTTAGCTGAAGATGATGATCTGACAGAGCAGAAAAGCTACCACAGCCGAGGGTGAAATCTCCCGGGTCCCTGGAAGAAATATCAAGAACTGAGTTATTCTGAGAAAAACCACAACAAATGATGTAACACATGAAGACATCGCAATGTTTCCCAAAAGCAATGATCCTCAATAGGATAGATAATACACCACTCCTGACCGCCACTCTCTGATTACTCTGACCAACGGTATACTACACCTTCAAACATGACCCCCCATATGCTTCAAAATACTCTGTTACTGACTTCTTCTTTACTTGTGTGATTACCCCATCCCCCCACCCCACCGGGCTTTCACACCTCCAACATGACCCTCTAAAATTTCTGCTCCTGACCTTCTCTCCACCTTTCTGATTACACCCACCACCGGGATATCACACCTCCAACATGACCCTCCATAAGGTAGAAGATACTCTGCTCCTGACCTTCTCTCTACCTTTCTGATTACACCCACCACCAGGATATCACACCTCCAACATGCCCCTCCATAATGTAGAAGATACTCTGCTCCTGACCTTCTCTCCACCTTTCTGATTACACCCACCACCGGGATATCACACCTCCAACATGACCCTCCATAAGGTAGAAGATACTCTGCTCCTGACCTTCTCTCCACCTTTCTGATTACACCCACCACCGGGATATCACACCTCCAACATGACCCTCCATAAGGTAGAAGATACTCTGCTCCTGACCTTCTCTCCACCTTTCTGATTACACCCACCACCGGGATATCACACCTCCAACATGACCCTCCATAAGGTAGAAGATACTCTGCTCCTGACCTTCTCTCCACCTTTCTGATTACACCCACCACCGGGCTATCACACCTCCAACATGACCCTCCATAAGGTAGAAGATACTCTGCTCCTGACCTTCTCTCCACCTTTCTGATTACACCCACCACCGGGATATCACACCTCCAACATGACCCTCCATAAGGTAGAAGATACTCTGCTCCTGACCTTCTCTCCACCTTTCTGATTACACCCACCACCGGGATATCACACCTCCAACATGACCCTCCATAAGGTAGAAGATACTCTGCTCCTGACCTTCTCTCCACCTTTCTGATTACACCCACCACCGGGATATCACACCTCCAACATGACCCTCCATAAGGTAGAAGATACTCTGCTCCTGACCTTCTCTCCACCTTTCTGATTACACCCACCACCGGGATATCACACCTCCAACATGACCCTCCATAAGGTAGAAGATACTCTGCTCCTGACCTTCTCTCCACCTTTCTGATTACACCCACCACCGGGATATCACACCTCCAACATGACCCTCCATAAGGTAGAAGATACTCTGCTCCTGACCTTCTCTCCACCTTTCTGATTACACCCACCACCGGGATATCACACCTCCAACATGACCCTCCATAAGGTAGAAGATACTCTGCTCCTGACCTTCTCTCCACCTTTCTGATTACACCCACCACCGGGATATCACACCTCCAACATGACCCTCCATAAGGTAGAAGATACTCTGCTCCTGACCTTCTCTCCACCTTTCTGATTACACCCACCACCGGGATATCACACCTCCAACATGACCCTCCATAAGGTAGAAGATACTCTGCTCCTGACCTTCTCTCCACCTTTCTGATTACACCCACCACCGGGATATCACACCTCCAACATGACCCTCCATAAGGTAGAAGATACTCTGCTCCTGACCTTCTCTCCACCTTTCTGATTACACCCACCACCGGGATATCACACCTCCAACATGACCCTCCATAAGGTAGAAGATACTCTGCTCCTGACCTTCTCTCCACCTTTCTGATTACACCCACCACCGGGATATCACACCTCCAACATGACCCTCCATAAGGTAGAAGATACTCTGCTCCTGACCTTCTCTCCACCTTTCTGATTACACCCACCACCGGGATATCACACCTCCAACATGACCCTCCATAAGGTAGAAGATACTCTGCTCCTGACCTTCTCTCTACCTTTCTGATTACACCCACCACCGGGATATCACACCTCCAACATGACCCTCCATAAGGTAGAAGATACTCTGCTCCTGACCTTCTCTCCACCTTTCTGATTACACCCACCACCGGGATATCACACCTCCAACATGACCCTCCATGAGGTAGAAGATACTCTGCTCCTGACCTTCTCTCCACCTTTCTGATTACACCCACCACCGGGCTATCACACCCAGGACCGAATTTACAGGGGCGGGTGGAGCTCCCGCTCCAGGCCCTCCCCTACAAATAGGCTGGCAGCCGGCCTGACCCGACCCAAATCTAGACCAGGCAACCGCGGCCCTCTATTCAGGCATTTCAGAGGGCCACTTGCTCCTCAGTAGAGTGAGTGGCCCTCTGAGTCATACTGACCACTTGGAGCCCGCACTGACTACCTGGAGCCCTCACTGACCGCCTGGAGCCCGCACTGACCACCTCAGAGCCCATACTGACCACCTGAAGCAGGCACTGACCACCTGGAGCCCTCACTGACCGCCTGAGAGCCTGCACTGACCACCTGAGAGCCTGCACTGACCACCTGAGAGCCCACACTGACCACCTGAGAGCCTGCACTGACCACCTGAGAGCTGAACAGCCTCACCTGAGAGCCTGCACTGACCACCTGAGAGCCCGCATTGGACCCCTGAGAGCCGCACTGGCCACCTAAGAGCCTGAACAGCCTCCTTAGAACCTGCACAGCCCCCCTAAACCCCACACAGCTCTCCTGGGACCCTGGATACATCAGGCCATGAACCCGGAGCAACACAGTGTATGTAGCTTCATTATATTCTGAGAGAGCCTGCACTGACCACCTGAGAGCCTGCACTGACCACCTGAGAGCCCGCATTGGACCCCTGAGAGCCGCACTGGCCACCTAAGAGCCTGAACAGCCTCCTTAGAACCTGCACAGCCCCCCTAAACCCCACACAGCTCTCCTGGGACCCTGGATACATCAGGCCATGAACCCGGAGCAACACAGTGTATGTAGCTTCATTATATTCTGCATTGCTGAATAAAGTATTGCTGGTAATTGTAGTCCTCTATAGCTAGTGGTATTATTCTGCATTGCTTTACAATGTATTGCTGGGATTTGTAGTCCTCTATAGCTGGTGGTATTCTGCATTGCTGTATAATGTATTGCTACAGTTTGTAGTCCCTCTACAGCTTGGAGACCATGGCAGATCTACCAGGGTCGCAGTTGCAACCGG
This sequence comes from Nanorana parkeri, assembly GCF_000935625.1. Classification (NCBI taxonomy): domain Eukaryota; kingdom Metazoa; phylum Chordata; class Amphibia; order Anura; family Dicroglossidae; genus Nanorana; species Nanorana parkeri. The sequence goes on from NW_017308517.1 coordinate 85,365, forward strand.
GCACTAGCGCTCCACCACTGATTCCAAGTTGTAGAGAGACTACAAATCACAGCCCGGACAGGGGAAAGAAAAGGGTCCCGGTGACTGTCACCATTTCCATAAAAAGGCCCACCGAAATCCTCAGCACCAGGCCCGTGATGCTCCTAATCTGGCCCTGATCACGCCTTCCATAATGACCCTCCAAAGGGTACAAAATACTCTGCTCCTGACCTTCTCTCTACCTTTTCAATATCAAGTGGCCCATTGTGTTTTGGGAAGTAAGTACATACGTCCTCTGGGATCTTTTCGCCTTTTTTTTTAGTGATACGTGTAATTCTACTTTTTTCATGACATCATAAATCTTATTATAACTGATTTGTTTGGGAGAGGACTTCGTGCTCACCTCCGTTGTACACACATTTCCTGGATTTTCCTCCTGTAAAAATAATGACCCGAAATGTCTTATTAATACAAAAACACACACAAGGTATCCCAACAGATCTAACCGGGGAATACAACTAACACAGCGAGCGATAAAATGTATTTCTGATCAAAACAAACTATTTCCTCTCTTTCTCTCTGTACTTTATTTCCATAGAGCTGATCTTTTTACTCTGTGTGAAGTATGGCAGTGTCTGCGCTGAGAGTTAAAAGTCAGTTTCCAATAGTTGATTTCATGTTTCCATCCAAATCATTTTGTGTATTGTGATAGTTTGGGGAATACAGCACAATGGTAAGCGCTAAGTGACCACTCCTGAAGCCGACTTTAACATAAAAGGACGGTCTTTATTCATCAAAAGGGCAACAGTCCATGAACATCACAACATAACTTGCTTTTCTTCAGCATAAACGAAGCATAACAGTTCCTTGGACTCTCATAAACACATCATTTTTTGGTCTCACCGACATCGGGCTGTCCCATACACTCCCATTGCTATAGTCCCAGGACTTTCCCTGGATATACCGTCCTCAGCAGCTTCCCTCAGCTCCAAGACTTTTGGTATTCACCCCTCGCGGGTCACCGTCTCTCTCTGTCTCCCTGACAGGTGTCTCAGGGTCACCGACCCTCTGGACCTCTCCAGCCTTCCTGGCTGTGTCACCTGTGCTCACGCACGCAGCAGAGTCTGCCCGTGGTCGTGTGTCTCTTGCACACCCACAACTCACCTCTAAAGCACTGGGCTGGCTTCCTAATAAGGCGGCTCTCAGCCACCTGATCAGCTCAACCTGGCCACTGGCAACACCTGGCCCCAGGACTGGAGATCCCATCCCACTATAGTCTGGAAAACCTGGAAGTAATTGAACAGCCAGTTCCTCCTCTCCAAAGGTATTCACATTGTGGAACCTCTCAGCCCCTCTGGCTGAGAGTCCTGGGCGCCAAAGTTGCCATACTACACCGTGGCATTGCCATGCACTGCCACAGTATGTATGGGGGGAAGTTACACACTTCAGCACAATTATATTGTACAGAGTACACAATGATCTATTTCCTAATGGGGCTCAAACCTCCATCGAGTATGTATGAGTTTCTCTGTCAGTCAGCCAAGAGACAATACTGTATGTGAGAGAGTTCAGAGTTATCCTGTAAATACTGATAGTGTGCGGCGTTGATAAGTAGTCAAAACTTTTTTTTTTTTTTAAATGTTATTGATCTGGTTCCTACCGACTAGATTGGCAACTATATATCCAGGGACCTCCTATCTGTATTTTCGAGGGTGTGAACACCAAGGCACCATGTCTCATATTTGGTGGTCATGCCCCAAACTCTACTCTTTTTGGAACAGGTTCTTTTCTTATGATTTTCAGAGCTATGGGTGTCCGGGTTCCTATAGAACCACAGTACACCTTGGTTAATGAACCGATGATCCGGTGTCTCGAAGTTCCTGGATACATTGATATCATTTATCTTTATGGCAGCCAAGATTTCCATAGCTAGAGCGTGGAAAGTCTCTATGGTATCCTTCTCCCTTGTTGAATCTAAGACCTCCTGGATAATGACACATGAACAACTTACCAGTATTCTTCAAGATAAAAATGGGAACAATCAGAAGTAATTGGGGATCCCTGGTTGGAATATATAGGACAAGTCTAGATGAGAGACTATTTTGAGCATTGGAGGGGAAGTGTTTCCCCTGGAACCTCTTCTCTCTTCTTCTCTATAATCTTTTCTTACTCATTCTTTCTGTTTGGTGTCCCCTGTGGTTACGCTTGTATTTTTACATGCAGATCTCTGTTTCATTGCTCGATGGCTATATTTACCCCTCATCTTTTCAGCACTGAAGTGGTTAGCTCCCGAGACTCTCGGGTTATGTGACCACGAAGCCATTGGACTCTGTTGGGTCTATTGCAGATTACTCATATGCACAATCTCTACCCCATGACCTCAATTTCCCTGGGCCATGTGGGGGGTCATTGTAGGTGGACTTTGTTATCCTTCTATTAATGTATTGCTACCTTGTTTTGAAAACAAAGATTTTTGAAAGTAAGCATTTAATTGATGGAGTGGGGTGTGTTTAGACCACTGGGGCGGCACCCCTCCTGATCCACTACAGGGGCTTGAAATCACTTCATTCAAGTCTCTCCTCCATGACAGATTAGAGGGGGCACCGCTGGGAAAATAGAAGTGAGCCCAGAAGAGGCTCCTAAATTAACAAAGCAGCACTGGAGAATGAGGCGATTGGAAGCTTCACCTCTGCGGTGGATCAGGAGGTGCGCCGCCATGAGAAAAGAGAGCACAGAAGTGTGGGGGTTTGGATGGATGGGGGGAGCAACTCCGAGTCTTTGCCCCAGGTGAAGGAATGTCTAGCTTTGCCACTGCTCACAGGAGTACATTTCCTAATGTACTCCTGTGACCAAAAGTCAGCACCTAGCGGGCAACTGAGCCAGGAAGGATCCTGAAAATATTGGGGATCCACCTGGCTACCTAAGTGACAGCTGGCTCCGCCTCTTTAGAGCCAGTCCTATGTCTGTTGCTCCAATGGGAGTTGGAGGAACATAGAGGGTAGAGGGTAATCCCTCTGGGGGGCAGTGACACTCCCTTTGTACTTTGTACATTTTTAATAAAATGTTCAAAAGTAAAACAAATTCTTGTGATAAATATGACTCAGGTTGGGAGATGTTTTTGGCGACCAGGTTCCTCCTGCAATCCAAACTTTCTCAGAAACCATAATTATACCTCCTTTCTCCTTCTTATATCACACAGTTACTGTAGACTGAAGCTTGAGTTATTTTAAGGAGTGGTGACCCATGTGATAATATTTCTGTTTTCACTATGAGGGGGTCAGGTAACTAAAAAATACATACGCAAGGTAATCTCTGCTCATGTGTTTGTGATCACAGGTTTACTTTTAATTGCCCGGTCTAGTGTTGTCTTAGACCCTCATTCCTCTTCAGGTTGACGGAGCCCACACCGAACTGTAAAAAAGGTGAAAAGTTTACTGACCTTCCTCTATGTAGTCACAGTTGTAGTAGTAAAACAGTAGAAAGGCATCATGGCACACTCACAAACTAGCATGTAAAACAACTTGTCTCACCACTAAGGAGAATAACAGAGGTTTGGATACACGTCTTCTGCAGAGGATGTAAAAGCCGCACTGCCGCGCCAAGGCACCTCTTATAGTGCGGTCCTAACTCTAAACTATGAGAGTCTCCATCTTGGAGCACATGGGGGCAGAAGATTTCAAATTGGGTGCAGGTTTGTCAGGAGGAAGCCCTCTGTCATTGTCCTTAGTGGTGAGACATGTTGTTTTACATGCTGGTTTGTGAGTGTGCCATGATGCCTTTCTACTGTTCTACTGTTCAAAGCCCATTTCGTGTGCACCTTACTGTACAACTGGTAACAAATTGTTGAGTGCGTTTGTCGTTTGTTTTGCTTGACAGTTGTAGTAGTGACATCTTCCTTTGGTCGGTTTGAGGACAAATCTGGCTTTATCTCCCTTTTTTTCAAAACTGGTGACTTCGAAAATCTCGTCTACTGGTATCAGGATCTCCTCTTCTCCTGGAATATAAGAGTATTCTTTGAGGCTTGCTCCGAAGTCGCTGGTGAAGGTGAAGAACGTGTCGTCTCCAAAGCCAAGCGCTTTCTTTTACTTTCGGATGAAGAGGAAAATTGTCGTACCTGACGTTTCCCGGCTTTTTTGTTGAAAACGTATGCCTCTCATCCCTCTGTATAATGGTGTCGATTTGTCACGTTGTGGTGCGAGGAGCTTCGCGGCTTGTGTCAGTAGGAAGTGCAGAGAATGGTAATGGAAGTTATCCCGGCCTTTATAATCTCTCACTGCAGCGTTGAATTGAGAATATAGATCCATAACCTTGTTGGTGTACGCCATGAGAGCAATTCCATACTCATCCCGGAAGCCACGCGGTACACTCGGTTTGCGTCTCTTCCATCTATTTGCTGCATCATCCCAAGTGCTCCAAAATACTTGGTCAGCATCTTTTTCTTCAGAAAGTAGGGATTGTATTATCTCTGTCATGTTTTCTGTGCAGCCTTCGTACTGGCCATCAAACGCATTAACACTCATGTTTAGAGGTTGGAAAGTGACCTGCGGTGATAAGAAAAATCTGATCTTAGTGTTGATATACACTGAGTGGCCGGATTATTATATACACCAAGTGGCCGGATTATTATATACACCAAGTGGCCGGATTATTATATACACCGAGTGGCCGGATTATTATATACACTGAGTGGCCGGATTATTATATACACTGAGTGGCCGGATTATTATATACAC
>NW_017308517.1:90086-100375 GCF_000935625.1 Nanorana parkeri
GGGGGGGGGTCATAATAATCTGGCCACTCAGTGTATATAGATATCTATATATCTATATACACATATATAGATATATATATACATTTATATATATAGTTGTCACAGAAGGAGGACCCCGGCCACGGCAATTCGCTAAACCAAACGGGTTCCTCGTCCGGAAGAGGACGGAGGACGCTTACTTTGGGCTGATAAAACATACCTGTGAAACAATTGTCACAGTGTGTAATACCGGAGCCGGCCACTGGAGGGCGACTCGTTAGCTTACTGAACACACGCAGATGCAAATCTCACATAGGATCTGGTGCACTCTAAAGCTGGCCATACCCTTTACAACCTTTACAACCATCGCACGACTTTCATCGCGCGATGGTTGTAAAGTAATTAAAGGCTCGTACGATCGGCCCATCTCGGACAGGCAGATCGTACTTGCGATCATCGAAAGCCCTCCCCCTGCTCAGGGGCGGGCTTCCGACGATTCCCAATGCGCACTCCGGCCGGTTCGGCATTTGTCTTCCGAGAACGGCACTAACCCGCCGACAATCGTGCGATTCTCGGCGGGTTTTCAAGCCTGCTCGGGAGACAAAAGACGTGCGACCGTACAGTAGAAACGGTTGCGCGCCTTCCACGCACCTGCCGATTGTCGTACGATAGCGGTTTATATAGTTACGTAGTATTTGAGTTTGGATAAAGACATAAGTCCATCAAGTCCAACCTATTGCTGATTACCGTACGATAATCGGCAGGTGTATGGGCACCTAAAGGACTGCGTAGCAGACAAGTGATTACCACACACTTCTGCGATTCCTCAAGATATCCTACGAGCTAGAATCCTTGTGTCACCACTTTCACACGGCTCACACACCAGACACATGACAAGGTAGAACATAGTCCCATAACAATCTTTACACCCAAACTCCCACGCTTCTATGCCACCACCCTCCAATAATCCCCACCTCCCAATTAAAGGAGAACTATGGGGTCAGGGCTTTTCCCCATAGTTCTCCTTAGGGTAACGGGAGGACACAAACTAGCGTCCTCCCGTCACTCTAGGCTCAGTATATAGGGAGCTACAGCTCGCGGTATACTGAGACGCCGCAGCCGGAGCGGATCCCGACATCGATGTCGAGATCCGCCCAGCTGGGTGAGTGACCGCTAGCTCTGCCTATCTAGGGGCAGAGCCAGCTGTACCCGCCCCCTCCCCCGTCCGTTCCGCCAGTCAGCGCTGGCAGATCGGAGCGTGGAATCCAGCCCCTCCCCCTGTCACGGCAGAGAGCCGTGACAGGATCGATAGGTGAGCGAACGCCGGTACGTGTTCCCTCACCTCCCGATCTACTGAGCCGACCTGTGACAGCTAGGCAAGCTAGAATCACGGCAAAATCCGCTCCAAAAAGGGTCCTGCTGTAGCGACGCACGACCCGCGACAGCGACGGACAGAGCCCCATTGCCATGCATTGGAGAGCGATATCGCGCGGTAAATAGCCGCGATATCGCGGGAATTACCGCGCGATAAATCGCTCAGTGTGAACGGGGGCCTTAAGGTGGCCATACACTTTACAACCCTCGCAAGACCTTAGTCTTGCGAGGGTTGTAAAGTAATTAAAAAAACGTACGGTCTGCCCAAATTGGACAGGCAGATCGTACTCTCGATCATCGCAAGCCCACCCCCCTGAGGGGCGGGCTTCCGATGACCGCAATGCTGAACGGGCAGTGTTCGCGTGCGCACACCGGCCCGTTCAGCATTTGTCTCCCGAGCACCGTTCAAACCAGCCGAAAATCGTACGATTCCCGGTTGGTTTTCTAGCGTGCTCCTCAGACAAAAGACGTGCGACCGTACAGTAGAAACGGTCGCACGTCTTCGTTCACACTGCTCGATTCTCGTACGATCGCGGGATTTCCCGCGATTCTCGTACGAGAATCGAGCAGTGTATGGGCTGCGCTAGACCTCTTTACTGAAGAATCCGCCAAGGACTCCGCACCCGAGACGAGTCCCTGTAACCACCAAAATGACTCAACCCAAAACCCCCGCCAACACAGACCTCAGGACCATTAGTGCAAACAGACAGGAACCTGTACGCAACTAGTGCGAGAGAACGGAAAAAAGGGGCGGGGGGGGGGGGGGAGCTCGCTTGACGCACGGCAAATCCAGACCGAACCAGTACTACTCCGCCCCCCTCCAGACCACTAAGGAGGCCCTCCTGCAACTCTCGAAACCGGCCGATCAGGTAAGTGACCACCCCCCCCTTAACACTAACTTTAACCCCCGTACTTCCGAGTTCCCTGTCCACCCTGTCATGTAGTCCTTCCGCCTATTTTTCTTTTCTTTTGCTCCAGGACTGTCTTGACTGATGGTAGTCTGCCACCACCTGCAGTTCGTCCATGGACTGATCTGCTAGACAGGGATCTATGTGTGTATGGTTTCCTAGTAGATCAGTCCGTGGAAACTAGGGATGTCCCGATACTGATACAAGCATCGGTATCGGGACTGATACAGGGCATTTTGACAAGTACTTGTACTTTCTCAAACAACTTACTATGTGCCCCAATACATTTTTCGTATATTCGGGCAAATAGTAATTCATGAATTAACACGTAGTCCGGGTTTTATGTTCTGTTTTCTATTTTTACTTTTCTATATACACTATAGACACTGACTTGGAAAAAGGGGTCGGCATGACAACCTGACACTTTATTATTATAGGCTCTATTGTAGTCTGACATTTATTGTTTACCTTCTGTTGTTTTATTTGATAAGAAGACTTCTATTGCGCCGACAAGTTTAATACCTTTTGAATAAAAGTTTTATTTTTATCACACTTTTTAATATGTTTCTTTGGGGCTTAACAAAATGGGAGTCTTTAGTAGAAAAAAAATGGGTGTGGTCACTGAGGGGCGTGGTCACTGAGGGGCGGTCAAGCTTTTTCACACAGGGCGTCTAAAGGCCTAAGGCCGGCCCTGATCCCCGCTCCCCAATTTATTGGGGGTCTGGGTGTGGGAGGAGCTCCAGCCCTTTGACCAATCACCTCAGGAGGTGTCACCTCCTGAGGGAGGAGAGGCTCTGCCTTCTGAAGTGGCCACAGGTGATTCCGGCCCGCTGGTTCTGTTGCCGGGATCGGGGGTAGGACTTCCGAAACCAGCGCGTCAGTCCGATCGCAACGAGTCCATTCAACCGCATGTGTGAACTTGACACCTACAATGTTATATGTGCTCGTAGCTTATCATATGTGCTATCAGAAGGAATCGGTTTCATCTCCCTATGACTGATATGTGGGATTAGAGGTGACACATAATTCCTCTGATCTATGGAGGTGACAACCATTCCCAGACAGCGGGAGCCCAGTGTATAGAGAGATCTTGTCCCCATGGCCGGATACCCGGCAAGGCCACCGAGGCCCGGCCTCGGGGCGGCACAGAGCAGAGGGGCGGCACAGGTTTGAATCACCCGACACTCGGAACATGGAGTTCCGGGCGCCGGGCGGTAATGTACTTTCTACATTTAGCCCGGCTTTGCATAAGCCGGGCTAAATGTAGAACGGGGGAAACCTCTTGTTTCTTTACAAGTAATCTCGGCGATGTCGCAGAGATCACTTGTAATTAGACTGACGGCCCGTCCTCCCCCCACTGCCCCCCTCCCTCCCCTGCATCTACCTCTCTCCATGCTGCGTCCTCCCGACTCCGTCTTCGCCGGTGTCGTCTTCAGGATGGAGAGCGGTGAGCAGAGCGGCAGGGTTAAAAGTAACCCTGCCGCTCCGTGTAGACAGTGAGAGGGGAGAGCTGTGAGAGAGGTGAGAGAGGAGAGGTGACAGGGTCAATAATCCATTCACAACTAGACCGAGCGCAACTTATTTGCCACATAATAAAGAGAACCTGTCACCTCCAAATGCTAAATACACAGTGACTTGTTAGCTCCTGTGTGATAGCAATAAAGTTAGGTGAAAAACAAAATTGATAAAAAAAAATAATGACATAAATAAAAATAAGTTAAAAAAAAAATAACAAGTAATAATAAATTACATTAAAAAATAAAATAAAGTAAAAAATAGTAAGACAAATATAAAAAAATACGAAAATAATTATAAATAAAAAAATAATACGATAAAAAAATATTTAAAAAAGTAACAAAATTAAAAAGTTTAAAAAAAAGAAACAAACAAAAACATAAAAAAATTCAAACCAACCCTGCCACCCCCGCTATCTGGTTGGCATTCTCCTCGGCGGGGGGGGGAACACAGATAGGAAGGAATACAGCCCTCCGCTTCCCACAGAAGGGGCTCCGCATAATGAACGTCTGATGTCTGTATTCTATAGGAATTCCTACGCTCCTCGGCTCCATCCAGCGGCGGTAACGTCATGTGAACGGCGTTCGTCCGTCGTACAAAGTGTATCTAACCCCAAAAAGCTCTCGGATGTGGTGGCTGCTGCATTCGTTTTCTATTTTCAGGATTTGTTTTCCTTTTGTATTCACCTTGTGACCCTGCCAGTGACACGCTTCCTGTCCTAGGGTGACAACACTCACTCATCGTATTGTATGTATGGGCAGGGCCGGATTCCCCACAAGGCCACCGAGGCCCGGCAGGGAGCAGAGGGGCGGCAGCGGTGCGGAGTCCCCCGACGCCCGGAGCATGCAGTTCCGGGAGCCTGGGCGGTAAGTTGCTTTCTACACTTAGTCCTGCTTTGGGAAGGCGGGACTAAATGTAGTGTGAGGAAGCCGCTTGTTTGTTTACAAGTGATCACGGCAATGTCGACCACGATCACTTGTAATATGTCTGCAGCCTAACGTCCTCCCCTCCCCCACGCACCTACCTCTCTCCTCTGGCTCCATCCTCGGGAAAAAAATTAAAACTAACCCTGCCGCCCCTGCCATCCGGTTGCCATTCTCTGTTGATGGTGGAGGAGGGGTTGGCGGGGAGGGGGGTGCATTGCGGAACCCGGCCTTGGGGCAGCAGGGAGAGTAATTCCGGCCCTGTGTATGGAGGAGCAGTGTTGTCATCTAAGTACAGGAAGTGCCTCAGGACAGACCTGTGCTGGGATGTTATAAATGGACACTCCGGGCTGGATCATGAGAGGTGGACTGACTCTTTCAGGGACTCAAGTGCTGAGTATGTGAACCCAGGATTTGGCTTGGCTCTGGTATTGCCATGTCAGCAGTTCATTGCGGCGCGTCTCTTATGGGAGCCGTATTGCTGTGCGTCCCGTGTGAGAGCTTTCACTGCAGTCTGAGAGACCAGACCCGGAGACAAGACTTCTCCTGTGGCTCCTGACAAAGAGGAAGTTCAATCAAATGTGTAGAAAATATACAACTTTTATTGTGTACGGGGACTTCAATCACATCATAAAACACACCGCAGACATATATACAGTATATAAAGGATATGAGAGCCTAAGAAGAAAGCTGTATTGCAGCTTCCCAATCCTCAGTGGTGGCGGCTGCATTTGTTTTCTCTTTTCAGGTTTTTTTTCTCCTTGATTTTCACCTGGTGATCCCGCCAGTAGCATACTTCCTGCCGCTGGGTGACTACGCTCACTTGCTGCGCTGTATCTATGGCATCGTCATCCTAAGACAAGGAAGTGAGGACAGCCTAGGACAGAGGGATGAACTAATCAGCCTACTGCTTCTCCTTCACTGCCCAATCACAGGTTGGGGGAGGGACAAGACCAGTAAGCCCTCATTCACACTGGCATCGGCCCGCGCGTACAGCTCCGTGCTGCATATCGGGCCGCTCCCGGGGAGGTCAGGTGATGCGTGTGATTAGTACGCAGCCCCCGTCCTTCTCTATGGGACTGCGCAGCCGTACGCCACCATACGCTCTCACCCGCCCCGCGCGTCTGTGCGGGTGAGCATACTCGTACACTGACAAGATGGATCCCGTCTGCGTCCGAGCCAGGAAGCACGCACCCGTACGGACCTGCACTTGAGGTGAGCGTAGGGGGGCGTACGGCCGCGTAGTCCCATAGAGAAGGACGGGGGCTAAGTACTAATCACACGCAGCACCTGTCCTTCCCGGGAGCTGCCCGATACGGCCGTGCACGCAGCACGCTGTACGCGCGGGCCGATTCCCGTGTGAATGAGGGCTTACTGTTACTGAACTGCAGCACAGAACAATGAAGGTTTCCTGCCCCTGGTTGGAGTTCGGCTTGGACACTTCTCTGTATTTCCTGGACCAGTCCTTATATTCTGACATCTTTCTCTTCTGCAGACATGACTAATGGAAAGACATTGAGATCAAGTTTCTCCCCTAAAGCCCCAACACACAGCCCGCAGGCTGCATTCAACTCTTATTGTGCGGCCTGGCACATCCCGAGCAGGGTCCGCCATCTGTTGGGCACTATGTAGGGTGGCAGCGGGATGCATTGAAATGAGGCCAATACTGTCAGGTGGGCTGCCGATCTCCGACAAACAGTAGAAGTAGAGTCCCAATGACATCATCAGGGACAGAACGGAGCGTGATCTGGCAAGTAAACACGGAGTGGGGGCAAACAACCCTTCCACTGACCGCCGATGTGGGGTGGGGATAACAGCACCAATGCAATGGTGGGGGTTAGAAACACTGGAACTGATCATCAATGTGGGTAGAGTGGAGCCTCTCCTAAGTATCACAACATTTGGCAGTCGGTTACTGATCCTAGTCTCTATTGCTTTTAGCCTTAGCCCTTTGGTGTCTGTAAAACAAGGATCAGACTGGCACTGGGGCAACTTTGGCACTTGATGGAATGTAGTCCCGATGTTTAAACTTTACCAGCTGGGTACGGGGCTGGTCAGATCCGGGTGTTTCCTCCACACTTAGGCCTTCGTTCAAGCAAGCCCGGTCTGCATCCCGGCTCAGTCAGGCTCAGCAAACCCAACGCCAAGTGTGCTTCAAGAATCCAAACCAACCAAGACAAATCCTTCTCTCCTGTGCTCGGTCCAGGCGGTCTCCGGTCTGTCTCTGACCCAACGTGGTGCCCGAGCGAGGTTAGAAAAACATTTCAGTATCGGTTCTGGGAAACTATTCAGACAACTAAGAGAAAAACACAAATGACATGTTACACGCTGTGATGAATGACGATACACAGCGCACATTTGGTCTCTCTCTTTATTTAACATAAAACTTTCCTTATTCTGAAACATTTTCCACTGATGCAAAAATCAATAAATATATATAACTGGATCATACCTGACATACACTATATTGCCAAAAGTATTGGGCCCCTCCCCCTCTAAATCATCGGATTCGGGTGTTCCGTGACATTTCCCGGCTACTAAATATTCCGCGGTCACCTGTTACTGGTATTATAACAAAGTGGAAGCAACCGGGAACAACAGCAACTCAGCCAGGAAGTGGTCGGCCACGTCACATGACAGAGCGGGGTCAGCGCATGCTGAAGCGCACACTGCGCAGAAGTCGCCAACTGTCTGCAGAGTCAATAGCTACAGACCTCCAAACTCCATGTGGCCTTCAGATTGGCACAACAACAGCGCGTAGAGAGCTTCATGGAATGGGTTTCCATGGCCGAGCACGGCGCCCCAATACTTCTGGCAATACATTGTATGTAGCCGGCTTTTTTATGAATAGAGTAGGGATGAGTTAAATCCCTTCTAGTGGTTACAGTAGATTCCTGAGAGATGAAATGGGACTGACTGAGGGACAGTTTGTTAGAAGTTCATTAACATACAATGTCCTCAGATCTTTAACCCTTTGTTAGGACTAGGGATGCACTGATACCGTTTTTTTGGTTAGTGGTACCGATATTTTTTTTTTTTCCTGTGCTCGCCAATACCGGGTACTGATCCCAGTGCTGTGTGGCCCGATTATTAGGAAGTCGGGTTGGTGGCTCATGACCCGTCGCCCGGCTTCCTGATTGCCTGTCAAGCTAAGAACACCGGCTTCACTGGCTGAGGCTGTCTGGCTTCCTGGCCAATCAGGAGGCACGGGAGGCCCGTCGCTTGTTGTTTGCCTGAAGACGGAACTGCGTGGTTTCTGAAACGTCGCCTGACAATGTGACACGACGAGAGGTCAATAGACATTGCCGGAAAATGAATCTGGAGCGCGAGTGACCATTTCTACATTCATTTATTGATCCACCGAGGCGCCCGTAGTCACTCTTTGCACCCGCCCGACGCCAAAGGGTTTCTATTCCGTCAGGAGGGCGATGGGTTCCGTGTGAATATTGAACGTCATGACCCGTCTCCGGGCTTCCTGATTGGCTAGGAAGCTGGCTTCAATTGTTCCTAGGCAGCCTGGCTTCCTGACCAATCAAGAAGCCAGGAGGTGGGTCATGACGTGCCGCCCAGCTTCCTGGTTGGTTAGGAAGCCAGGCTGCCTAGCAACACGTGAAGCTGGCTTCCTGATTGGAAAGGGAGCTGGATCGATTCTCCGTCGGCACTGCTGGTCAGAGGGAGATCTCCCTCTGACCGGAAGTTCCAGTATTGGGGAAGGCATCGGAGCATTTGGGCGAGTACGAGTACTCACCCAAATACTCGGTATCGGCACCAATACTAGTATCGGCGCATCCCTAGTTAGGACAGTCCTGCTCATCTAGCTTACAAGTGATAATGAAATCTGCCAGAACAGGTTATTGGAAGCAAAACTCCCCCCCCAGCCCTCAGGAAAGTGAGACCTAAGCAGGACTCTTCAGTCCTGGAGTTTGCAGAAACGTCATTATTTTAACGTTATTCTCTGTGAATGGAAACATTGTAACAAATGTAAAGTAGATCCTATTAGTATAGGGGGTTTGAACGAGGTGCCAGACCGGTGTGTCAATTAATATCAATTTATTAAATATCCTAAAGATACCATGATTCAAACATACAATACATACATGATTACTAGATTCCTCAAGGTCATGATTTACAGAGAACATACAAGATTAATGAATTCCTCAATTCCAGTCTCATTTCACATTGAACATATTCTGCATCATATTTAAAATCCCATTCACATATTTCATATTCTTTTCACATGTTGTCTAGCAAAAATCCACAAATAACCGACGCGTTTCGTTCATGTACTTCATCGGGGAATGTTGTGGCAGGAAGCTAATTAGGAATATATAATCCATATATGTGCAATGCTCATCCTTTAGTATTTTATATGCTGTAACACGCTCACAGGGTTGTCCCTCCACTTACCCAAGGTCCAGGAATCATCTGCAAACCTATCTCCGAGTAGCGTGGATCAGAGTCCCGCACCCCTCACAGACATCATAATGCGGCGGAGCCAAGGGTGCACACAGACAGCCCCGGGGGTTCTTATGATCTGTAATATGGCCGTAATAATTATTGTAATACTTTAATTTATTCTCACTAGTTGAATATTTTCGAAAACCACATTTACTATAACTAATACCCCTTTAGTGACCATACTAAAGGAGAACTATGGGAGGGGGGGGAGGTGCTTCTCACTCACCTCATAGTTCTAGCCGACCTGTGACAATGAGACTGTCACAGGTCGGCTCAGTAGATCGGGAAGTGAACAGATACCGGCGTTCGCTCCCCTCTCTATCCTGTCACGGCTCTCTGCCGTGACAGGGGAGGGGCTGGATTCCCCCCTCCGCCAGCGCTGACTGGCAGAACGGACGGGGGAGGGGGCGGGTACAGCTGGCTCTGCCTCTAGATAGGAGGAGCCAGCTGTCAGTCACGCAGCTGGGCGGATCTCGGCATCGATGTCGGGATCCGCTCCGGCTGCGGCGTCTCCAGTTTACCGCGAGCTGTAGCTCCCTATATACTGAGCTTAGGGTGACGGGAGGACGCTAGTTTGTGTCTTCCCGTTACCCTGAGGAGAACTATGGGGAAAAGCCCTGACCCCATAGTTCTCCTTTAACTATCCAAGTGTTTGCCTACACAGGCTCTTTCGCCTGTGTAGGCAAAAATCCTTGCACCGGCCCTGACGGTATCCTATATGAGGGTGTTTTAAGGAGATATTTTAGAAGAAGCTTTTATAAAGAGGAGATGAATCACATGACGTTTTATATTCATTGGGCCATTCCAATGGATTCATTCATTTTTGACTTCTAACTATGAGATGAACACTTGGTGGTGACATAACACTTGGATATTTAAGTATGGTCACCGGGGGACGTCCCGAGGCTGGGTGACACGCGGGAGCGGTAACCGAGTGTCACCCCCGCCGAGACGTCACCGCGCGCGATGGTATTCTGATACCTGCCGGCGGCCATCTTGGTGATGGACGCCAGGCAGAGAGAGGAGGGGACAGTCACCCGGAGGGATCAGGTATGCCGCCGGGTCTCCTCCTCTCTCCTGATACTGTCGGGCGCGCACGACTTTTCAGAGGGGGGTGACACCAAAATGACTG